>NW_010243013.1:65598-120875 GCF_000690775.1 Eurypyga helias | reverse complement strand
GAGGAGGCGCCGCCCCCTGGCTGCACCCTGTGACCCGGGCGCGCAGCCGCAGTGGCGCTGGGCCTAGGGCCCCCTCACCCCGAGGGGCTGCTAAGGGTGCCCTGAGGAAGCCGACGCCGGGGGCACCCGTCTTGCGGTCGGGAGCGGACAAGAGCCGAAGCCCCGGCTTATACGGAGCCCAGAGGGCGTGAGGGGAGGCCCCAGGTGGGGCTTGTTAGGGCGAGGAGGGCTTATGAGTGCCCTCAGGGGGCTGCGGCTATTAGTATGGCTGTTGCTTTGGGCCGGCCTGCCGTCCGGCTTGCTTGGTGGACTCTGGCTGGGAGGGGAGGTGAAACGCACTTTAGTTACCTCAGCTGTTGTAGTGGAGGGGTTTTTGTTAGTTTGTTTCGAAGTTGGGCTTGGTATTAACCAGACCTCGAAGACGCCAGCTTTGTTGCTGTTGTTCAAAATAAGAGGGGGTTTTCACCCTACAGATAGGTGCTGCCTTATCTGCTCCTTGTTTCTCCACAAGTGTTGCACATCGTGTGGGTGTTCAGACCTTAATTTTCACTAGTAGCAGCTTTCCAGCCTAGCTGTGCTGCGGGCGCTGTGGAGAGGGAGAAGCCCCAAGAACTGCGGTGTGCGCTGCGGCTTGCTGCACTTCTCACGCCCCTGTGGGTTGAGCTTACTGCAGAGTGAGCTGCACACGTGTTTCTGCCTCGCTGAGGGGAGCAAACTTCACGTGCAAGACCTCTGCAGAGCCATTTTCCTCCCTGTGCACAGTCAGTAGTACTGGTGTGTTCAGAGTACTCTTACGTGTTAAGGGGAGGGGGCTGGTCTCATGGAGTCCTTGGCCTTTTGTATGAAGGTTCCTGGGGTCTTGCCCTTGGGGTGACTTTTAGCTTCTCTGCTCTAAAGATCTGGTGAGTTAGTTCAGTGTTTTGGGAAGTCAGCAGCCCTCTGTGTTTTGTGAACAGTGGGATGTTAAGAGGAAATTAGCACTTTAAGTATTGATATGTAATTCTTTAAGGACCCAGTTGTGCTTGAAACTTGTACTAGTATGTCAGTGTGTGATTTAATGCAGTTTATGGCCCAGTGTTGGAGAGAAAATAACTTGGATGTGTGAGATTGCCCTGTCTATTGCAATAATATGTTCTAGGCGTTAATGAAGTTCTAGACTCACAGGGGCCAGCATAAATCAGAAGTGTTGAAGTTGCTGTGCATTCAGATAAGTGTAGCACTCACTTGAAAATCTAGTTTATGAGGGGAGGGAGAAATTATCAGAAATACCAGTGTGTTTGTTTCAAAAGCTGCGATTTTGGGAGTTAACCCAGCACCTGATGACATGCTGTGGAAGGCAGTCAAGAACACGATGCCTGTAGCAGGTCCCGGTCAGTCTGAATGACTACGTGGGCATGGGAATTGCCTTTCCCCTGCCAACAGCTTAGCCAGCAGTGGGCTGTGCGCCGGTACCCCTGTGCAGTTTTCTTAGAGTAGGAAGTATGAGGCTCTGAATTTTTGTAGGGGAGGTATCGTTGCAGGTATTATTTCACTTTTTTGAGCAATTGGAAGCAGTGGTGTGTGCTTATTGAATGTGACTGAAGCATCTGCTGGGCGATTCTGTTTTAATACAGTCAGTAGATGCTCTTAAATGAGAAGTTATAGATTATACAATATAAACTGGGTCCTACTGTCAGTGTTGGTCACAGGAGTGATCCTTACTATTACAGTCCAATTAAAGTCAGCTGTAGGATAACGCACTGTAAGGAATAGCAGTGGTCCTACTTCCAGTACTGGACTGGCAGTTCCAGAGATTTAGAAAAATGAAAAGGAGGATTTTTTCCACTTACTCTGCTGCCCTGTTGCTATTTTTTAGTTTTCAAGGCTTCTTCCAAGACCAGTGTTTTCTTTCATGCATGCAAGATGCCTACGTGTCTTTTCAAAACCAGTAAAAATATCAGCTCAGCTTTGCAAAAATACTGAACTGGAGCCAAAATGACAGCTAGCATGATGCAGGATTATTCTTGGAAGCATTATTTATGCTCGGCATGACAGACTGAAACACGCAGACTTTTACAGATGCTCAGATAGGCTTTGTCTCAGACTTAGACACATAACAAGTGAAAATATTTTATGGGTTACTTGAAATTTAGCTGAGACTTCGGATTCCAAGCAACATCATTATTCTTTTGATGCATACTAGGGGATGCAGTGTTAGGAATGGAGTGATACTGCCTGAGAGCCAGAAACTTCTCATATTCTAGGCCTGGAATCTTGCAAATGCTTATCTGTGTGAATAAGTTTAAATGTTTGTGGGCAGAAGTCACAAGTGAGAAGCTTAAGCTTCAGGTGCTTGCACTTGCAGTCTGGTGTTTGGTCTGTTTGTGTTTTATGGTTAAGATTTGGGGAGAAAAAATCAACTGAAAGATTGAAAATAATTAAGACTATTCCTTTTTTTTTTTTTTCTTCAAGCTGTGACAGAAGATGTAACTCTCCACATGGAAACGAGGAAGAGAGTTTTGCTGGTAAGTACATGAAAATTTCATCCCTTTTTTGCTGCTTGAACCTGGAGAGCCAGGAAGGGGTAGGGAGGGAGTGAAGCACACTGAGGGACTTGAGCTATGCTGAAGTCCTGTAATCAGTCTTGATTTGCTGCCAGCCATTATGAAATAGCATAGATCAATTCAGTTCAGGATGAACTTTGCTTTTTATAATAGTGATCTTGATTACAAGTAACTGTAAAGTTCTGCCAGATGTTATGATAGCTCCCTTGCCCATGCTGTAGGATGTCTCCAAGTTTTTGTTTTTGTTGGCTTTAAGTGGAATGAACTCACGTGTGTCTGATAGTGGTGTTGTTGGTGTGACAGTGTGGTTGGTTCTTTCAGGTTTTTTTTTCTCTATGCCTCTATTTCTAAGCAAAGAGTCTTCAAAGAAATTTGGTAGAAGTGGGTGAAATAGCTGAAATTGTAGAGTCCCTTCTTAGCACACAGTCCCTACAGATGTCTAAAATAAATGACTGATTATTTTGACACCAGCCTGAGAGAGAGAAATACAAGTTGTGTTCAGTTGTACAAAAGTTTGACTCTTTAATGCAGATTTATCGCTGTGATGTATGCTGCTGGTCTGTCATGCATCAGCCAGTGAATGGGAGCTACAGGTTGGATTTATTGCCCACAAACTCAGTGGAGCAATCATATTGTGAATATTCTCAATTAATTCTTGGTCTTCTGGTCTCTGGAGCTGGCTCAGAGTTTGCAGAAGTAGTGAAAGGGTTGAACTTTGCTATCCCAGAAGCCTTCAGGAGCAAAGGTGCTGTTTTGTGGCAGTAGCAGAGTTAAGTTGCGGGGGAGAGCGTGCCAAGCTGAAAGCAGTCCAGGTGAGGTTTGAGGTGTCTGGATGGAAAAAATATTCAGTAGGGGTCCAGGGCTGTACCTGTCCATCTCGTCTTTTTATGGTTCTGCAGTGAACACTCAGCTGTTGTCAGCACCCCCTTCTGTGTGTGAAATACATAATCACTGTTCAGTTCAAAACCTCTTCCCTTCCCTGACTGAAATTTGGCTCTGGGTTTATGAAGAGACCTCCTTTGAAAAGGTGGAAGTGAAAGACAGCAGAGGTAGGTTGGTCGTCCCTGCAAGGTTAGGAACAAAACCATAGGCAAGGTCCTGCCTCTCTCCACCTGAGAAAGGTGTGGAGGCATGCGTGTGACCTAGAGTGGAGGAGATGGAGGCCTTTCCCAACCTGACTGTTGATGAAGCTGTATTTGTTCTAATCCTGTTACCTCCACAAATCCAAATATCATAAACTGAGGAAGTATTTAAGAAAAAGGTATGTCCTGCAGTCACGTATGAAACAAATTTAAATTAAGGTAAATGTTAGGATGAAAATTTGCTCAAAATATTTTTTTGCATGGTGAAGTTTATTTCCCCACAACTTTTGGGAGCAGATTCCCAGGTTTTTGCCCACCGCGTGCGGCACCTCCCGCTGAAGCCCTCTAGATGGTGCTGCAGGTACAGCACAGGAAAGCCAAGGCACCCTTGGGTTTGTGTCTTGCTTGTTAAAATGCCTCTTAAGTCGCCTATCGCAGGAAAGGGTTGAGGACTTCAGCCACGATACTGCTTACAGGTTTATGCGAGGAGGAGCCGGGTGTGTTACCGATCCTCAGCTAGGTAAGAGGAGCACGTTTTTAGAGATGCAGAAGTCTGGCTGGAACTGTTGTGTGGTCAAATGATGCCCTCGTCTCCTGCAAGCATGCCTGGGGTGCTGAGAGGGCAGGGGTGGCCAACTGTACTCTGTGGTGCTGATTAAGTGACAGCAATAAGCCTCTTAAAACTCCCAGCAGATGTTGCTGCTTTTGTATGCTAATGGGAACTTCACGAGCCATTTTCTCTTCCTTCTGAGAGCAGATGTAAGTACGTGGAAATCACTTTCTTATATCAAGAGCAAATTGATAATAACCTCGGTTCAGCTGTGAGGCAGAAGCTGTAGAGGCACTTTATTTGGTAATTGCAGAAAGCTTATGTGGAACTTCATCAAAATTAATTTTTTTTTGTGTTCTGCTAACTTTTTTTGTACTGAAGTAGTTAGGCGAAATGTGAACTATGAGCAGATAGCTACCTGGGCTTTTAAACAGTCCAGTCAGGCTTTTAGGCTGGCATGTGCATCTGCTCTACTGTGTTTGCCTTGTCACCTCTCTTAAAGCAGCCACTGCCCTGCTGCCCTGGTTGCTTCAGTGGGTAAAGCCTGTCAGAACAGGCATGTCAGCAAAAAGGACTGTCGTGGTTTAACCCCAGCTGGCAGCTGAGCACCTCGCAGCCGCTTGCTCATTCCTCCCGGTGACATGGGGGAGAGACGCGGAAGAGTAGAAGTGAGAAAACTTGTGGGTTGAGGTAAAGGCAGTTCAACAGGTAAAGCAAAAGCTGCACACACAGAGCAAACCAAGGAATTCATTCCCTGTGTCCCATGGGCAGGCAGGGGTTCTGCCATCCCCAGGGAAGCAGGGCTCCACCACATGGAATGGTGACTTGAGAAGATGCTTTATTATTGACCCTTTTTGGACCAGAATAGCTATATTTCCCATTATTTGAGTATTCTGGGTGACCTTTGCAAGTCCCAATTAAACTACTGTCCAAAAATGCACCCTGTAGTTTGATGAAGAAATAATAAATGAGAATATTGCATCATCTCAGCTTAGTCCAGAAGTAAGAGTTCCAAAATGTCATAGAGTCAGTGTTTGTAAACCGAATAAACCGAAACCATCGCAACAAGTGCACACGCATAATCAGATATTATGAGATGTCTCCATCACTAACGATACCAGCTCCCTTGCTAGGGTGAGACTGCTTGGAGCAATTTTGCTGTTAGGAGTTGCTCCTAAAGGCTCTTCTAAATATAAAGCTTGCAAAGTTAATTGTGAGTTACTTACTGCTCATAGAACAATGATGAGAAGTTATGACAGAACTGAGTATGAGGAAGAATCTGTTAAA
Organism: Eurypyga helias; assembly: GCF_000690775.1. NCBI lineage: Eukaryota > Metazoa > Chordata > Aves > Eurypygiformes > Eurypygidae > Eurypyga > Eurypyga helias. The sequence goes on along the minus strand of NW_010243013.1, from coordinate 115,413 downwards.
TATGAGACAGATTAAATTTTAATTTGCATTTGCAGTTATTCTAGAAAAAATATGAATCTGGGTTTTAAGAAAAGCAAATGCAATTGTAGAATTTATTTGACATCACTGATCTGTTTGGAAAGCACCTGTGTTTATAGGCTGCCTCTTCCCCTAAACCCTGCCCCTTGTGCCTGGCAGGAGGATGCTGTGACCAGTAACTCCTAGGCTGGACTACCTGACGGCCGGGAGCAGGGCAGCTCGTGATCGAGATACTTGTTCAGAGGTTTACATCTGTTTCTTGTCTGACAGAACTCAAGCTGCAGTAAACTCTCTCCAGTGTGAAAACTGTGGGGTTTTTTGTACTTGTACTAATAATCAGAATTAGTGCAACTAGGGACTTGCACTCGGTATTGGTGTTAATCGTGTACGGCTGCGCACCCTTCTCGGCAGGCGTGCCTGGGTCTGAAAGACGGCGTGCCTGGGTCCGAAACCAGAAAGAAGTTCGGTTGTAAACCAGAAAGCTTTTAGAGGAGGTTTGTGGCCGTTGTAAAACTTCTTAGAAGGAGCAAAGGTTTGTGCTAGATGGAGTTGTTTTATAACCCAGCATTGCAGCCTCACCAGTTGTGTTCTTCCTGCGCGTGTCACTAACTTACAGTGAACCTTTAAGAGTTTAGTCACCTTCCTTCGCTCCGTGTCAGCTACCCAGCAGAGCGCGTTGTGCAGCTCCCGTCTAGCTTAGGGAAACGCCGGCGGGGCGATGGTTCTAAGGGCACACTGGAGTGGCGTCAGAGCAGCATCCTATGACACATTTCTGTACTGCTCTTGGAACTGGCAGGCCCTCAGGTAAACGTGACTGACCTCATCAGAGCGGAACCAGAAGCCACAGTGAAAGACTGTACGCTCTTTTTTGTGGTGGGAATGTTCTTGTGAGGCTGTATGTGTAAATTAAAAAACAGCCCTTGGCACGTGGTTTCCAAGTCACCAATGTATAAACATGGGTGTGTGCTCTCTAAACACAACTCGCCTTACACCATCAGTCGTGGTTGGTGGGATTCTGTGTTCTCTTTCAAGGGGATCAAGAGCTTCAGTGCATCATCAGGAGCAGCGATTTGTGGAGTGAGAGCAGGAGCTAGAGCCGAGTGCTGGATGTTGAAGGCACTTCCAGTCTAATCAAGCTCCTTTCCCCCCTCCTTTGTGTGTCTTGTTAATGCTTTCTCAAAATGGAATACCCCATTTCTTCAGTCTGTCTTCACAGCACCTCACTGTGTATGTGGGATAATTTGGTTTCTTTTGGGAAGATCTCTCCTTTGGAAATTGGCCTTGTGGAAGTTGCCAGTGAACAGTGCCTGAGTAGAGCAGCAGCTTGGAGAGTGTATCCCAACATCCCTTTCAGCTCAGGGGAAAAGGTGAAACGGGAAGCTGCAGCACCAGAAGGCGATGCCCTGCCTTTTATCCTAGCGTCCTGGTACCTTTCCTGGATTTCACGCCATATCCACGTTCAACCTTTCTCTGTATTTGAGACAGGATCCCCATTTTCTAGCAGTTGTTTTGAACCTGTGTTGCACCCAGTGTTTGGTGTGGCTTTTTCCCCAATCTCTCCCTTTGTTGCTGTTTTACTTTGACCCATTAAGTGTTTCAGTATGTTCTGAAGGCGAGTTACCTCTGAGCCACTGAAATTTCTTATGAATGAAAACTGTGAACTGTTGCCAGCTTCCTCCTGTACGGCAGCTATTGTAAGAGAATCAGTAGCACTTCAGTGTTAAACTGATACCCCAGTTTGTGAGTGACAGCACAGGGTGCTGGCATTTACAGGGTTTTGGGCTGTGATTCTCTTGATGAAAGGGAAGATCTCTGCTGTGGTTATGAGCCTGTTGTTTGACAGTGTTTGTCACCGTGTTTTCCTTCTCTGACAAGTGAATATGAAAGGGAAGATCTCTGCTGTGGTATGAGCCTGTTTGACAGCATTTATCACAGTGTTTTCCTTCTCTGACAAGTGAACGTGAGCCTTTTCGGCTCGTGCAGCCCAAGGGTTTACACTGAGTAAACTCTGCTTGGGGACCCTGATATCAGTATAATAAACAACTTTGGTTCCAGACTTAAAATACTTTAAAGAAGTGCCAGTGATAGTGGCCCAACAGGTGTTAAAGATCCTCTGAGGTATCCTTTTCTCTTGCATCCAAATTACACAATAAATTTATTTCTGGTGCCAGATTAAGCTCGCTGGACACAAGTGAAGTTTTGGGTTCCGTGTGCTCACTGTGCAGGTGGGATGCAAGGCAGGCAAGTGTCATGTAGCTGTTAGTCACCACTAGCATAGCTGTTAACAGATAAATTTAAAAAAACCCAAACCCACAAATGTTGTTTCAAGTTGTATGAGGTGGATCTAGTTTTCTTTAGAAAGTCAGTGTTTAACTCCCTGTGCTGGCAAGCTGCTCTTCTGTTTACTCCGATCTGCTCCCCTGTCTTCAACCAGGGAAGTTCATTTTCCTTTCGGTTGCCGGTGTTAGGATGGTTCAGCTGCGCAGACATCCCTGCTTGTAACTGAGTGGGTGGGAGGTGGGAATGGGCTTCAGGGGCTGCCAGGAGAGTGCTGGAATGCAGTCGCAGGTACTGACGCAGGGATGTGCTTAGCTGGCTGCCTGGAGTGCCAGCTGAAGTCGGCGTGGCTGGGATGATTTAGAAAGTTGGCTGCTGTACAGTGTGAGTCTTCAGTGAGATTTTTCTCCCCCCGCTTACTGTGCTGCAGCCATCACTGTCCATGAGTGCGTCTTTGAGAGGTGGGACAGTGGCAAGTCCCTTAAGGGCTGAGTGGTGGTTTGGCACTGGGGACGATGTTTAAGTACTCACTGGTCAGGCAAGATTGACGTGTGGAGCAGTGAGAAGGTCAGCCAAGATTCCATGTGCACAGAAGGTGAGCAAGCAGGAGAGGTGGCAGTTCAGCCCCCAGTGCCAGCGGTCAGTCAGTTCTTCGTTACCCTCCCTTTGTGTGCACGTACATGCGCTGTGCCGTTCTACGCCAAGGTGTTTTCTTCTGGAGTAGTTTCTGAAGTGAGTGTGCCGTACCCTGCTCATCCTGGATTGCGCTTAGTCCTGGTCGATCGCTGTGATGCAACTCACCTCTCATGCCTTCAGTGCACTTGACTCCTTGACTGGGAGTATGATGGAGGTGGAATGGATAGATGGTTCTGAGAAAAATCAATACTTTGAAGAATGTCCTGAACACTTTTTACTGGAAATCTTACAATTTCTCGGAAAGAACCAAGGCATGCAGTGGTTCTTGCAGTTAGGTAACGTATTTCAGTGTGGTATTAGAAAGGGAACCTTTTAGGTTGCTCGCTGCTTCATGAATGACACTTGATTGATGTTCGTCTTTGGTCAAAAGACCCTCTTAGTTTTGATTTAATCAGCCACTTGTGCCACAAGGACGTAGCTCTGTTGCTGGCCTAATTCTGTGCTGGGATGAACGCTGCATTAAGGCGTAAATATCTTAACAACTTCAACCACACCCTAGCTTTCCTAGAGAGTGTACTTAACTAAAATTGTAAACTGTTCATGAATGTCAGAGTTGAACGCTCTTTGGTAAAGGTAAGAGCTTTGAAGCAACCCTGATTTTTCTGTGCATCCTTTGAAATCCAGCTGGGACTGAATGGTCTTTAATAAAGACCCAACCAAGGCTACAGATTGGAGCCAATCTAGTGCAGATCCTCCATTCCCCTGTCATTTGGGACTCGGAAATCACTTAGGAAAAGCTGTCCTAGTTGACTTGGCAGTTTATTAAGTACAACTACTGCCACTTGTAGGGTGTTTTCTTCCTCAGATTGTAGAGAACAGCTTTTCTGTGGGGCTACGCGGTATGTTTCTGCCTTGAAACAAGCTTTGTGCCGTCTTCGGGGTTTGATGTACTGAGCAAAGGCAGATAGCCATTTGAGGCAGTCGAGTCATACAGTACCCAGGAGGCTGAAATCCCAGTCTCCTTTCTTTGCAGTGTCTTGGTTCTCTTCCCATTCGAATCAATGGCAGCAGTGACTTGAACAGGGACACGTCTGCTTTTTTTGAGAGCTGGTGCAAGTTTCCCTTTCAGGAAAGTAGCAAGTTGGTATTAATATTTCTAATGCCTGAGGAGGACCAGGTATGATGTAGTAAAAACAGGCACTATTTGCTAATGCATGCAGAGGCTCTTTGAGGACCTGGTCCTGAAATCTGCTTTGTTTTGAAGGGTAGATGGAGTATCAGCACTTCCATAGTGAGTCAGAGCTGTGAGTGTTGTAGACCAGTATCTTGTGTCTGTCGGCATTCAGTATATTGTGTTTTTACAAGCCGGTGAGGGATGCTTTGCTATAGAAGTGTTAAAAAGAGAGTATCATTTTTCTGTGTTAAGAGTTGACCTCATGTTGGGTTCTTCAGTTCGTTAACCTCATGGAGAACCAGAAGGTCTTGACCTGTTAATGATGTGTTGTGTGATCTTGAGCAAACCACTTCACTTCCTCGTGCCACTGCTCCCCCTCCCACTCTCTACTAACAGATTTCCAGGGCACAGGCCTTCTGCTATGTCTTGCTCAGAGTCTAGGCCAACGGGGCCCTGATCTCTGTTGGGGCCTCTAAATGCTACCACTGTATAGCATAAAAATAATCCTTCTCACAAACCGGGATGCGGGCTGGGAGTTTTGAAAGGGCAGAAGAATGAGTCAGTTTTCATGGACTCCTTTAAAAGTCAAAGCTTTATGCTCAGAGGCCGAAGGCAACTTTCTGAGCCCAGTCCTGTTGCTGTTGGCTTCAGTGCTGTAGGACAGCAGAACAGACTGCAGAAATCTTCCCTCATATCTGTCTACCCTTTTAGATGTCACAGGGGAGATTTGTAGTGCAAGAGATTGAACCTCGGATAAGATTACATGCTGTAATTACCAGTGGGATTTATTTGTCCAAATCTGAGTGCTGAGTGGAAAAATGCACGTACATCTCTTAAGTAAAGAACAGGGAGGTGTGTGTGTTTTTCCACTCTAACTTTAGTGAAGAATAAGATGAGATATAAGCATGGATAGGCAAAAAGATAAAATTATTTATCAAAGCAAATACTGAGATTTTCCCTGTGCCTAGTATGAGTATTTGGAATAGTTGTAGATTGGCTGTGAATTTTGCAGCTTTTAGGGTTTTTAGCTGTAAATGTAAACTAAATTAAACTGATAGTTTTAATTAAATTTGAATTGGCTGTGGTATTACACCACTTTAAAAGCCACTGGAGACACTCAAGTTGCATTTAAAAATCTAGTATTGTAATTACTGATATCTCCATTTATTATTGTGGTAACTGCACTTTAATGAATGTGTTCAGTGCTAAACAAAGCTACAAATTTAATCAGTGCTTAAGAGCCTGTTGATTTCATCTACACTTTATTCCCTTGGTCATCCACTTAGGTGGACTTGGATGCTAAAAGTAAGCTTTAGAAAGCCAATCTGGAGGAACTGTACAAGTTACAGGACAGAAATGAATACTTGCCCTTGATGTTAAATAACTGCTTGCAGATGGGATCCTCTGACCTTCTCTGCCCCCCCAGGGCCTAGGGTGCTGCTTCATTTCCATCTGAGCCAGTGGATCTTGTAGACCTTAATGCATTTTTCCACATGGTGTCCCAGGAAGAGAGGGGAGCGTAGTTACAATAATATCAGGAGTGCTGAGGTGCAGCACCATCCTTCCATCTATTGGACTTACTCTCGGACTTCTTTCAGCACGGTGGAAGCTGAACACAGGGATGGTGGTAGGTCTAGGCTGTCACTTAGCCTGAGCCAATCATGGTGCCAAGTAGGGTAAAATTGACTACTACTGTTATTCTTGCACCCAGACACCTTTAGTGCGAGGCTTTTGTTCCTAAAGGGAATTTTGGTAGGATTTCCTGGTGTTCATGGGCTCCATCAATGCTGGCTGCACCCCCTGTGGTTACTTTCACTGCCTGGGGGATTTTCAGGACATGTTAATTCAGCTGGGAAAGAGCGGGCTTGGTCCTCCTTTCTGGATCATCTTCTCCGTCTTTGGCTTCATGTTAAGTGAAGGAGGTGGAAGCATAAAGGAGTGGCAACAGGCAGGAATTTAGCTGGGAAGGCCGGCTTTTCTGTGGGAATATTCAATTGCCTGTGGTCCCCTAGTTGAGATTAATATGGGAATTCTATCTTATGAACTACTTGGCTGTTCCAGGGAAAGGACACTGTCTCAAATGCCAAGCTGCAGAGCATTTAAGCTTTCCTTGTACTAAGGTACTGGAGAGGTTCTTGGCAGAATTTGGTTCCTAGCTGAACTGCATCAGCATCTTCGGGTTGCTCCAAGAGCTGCCTTGCTCTTCTGTTTCATGCTGTCCCCTTCTTCCAAGTGCAGAGCGAGCTCTGGCAGGGCTCCGTGCTTTCCCTGGAGATTGGCCCCGCAGTTGTAATCACCATTTTGGGATTCTCTTAGGCTTCTTTGACCGTACTATGCACTGTAAAGGGGCTGAGGCTGGGGGAGAGGATCTAACTGAAGGTTTTGGAGTAATTTCTGCAGAACCATATTGATTTCATCTCTATTAAATTCATTGACTTTTCCCATAAGGGCTTTTTAATTTAACTGTTGCTAAAAAATGCTGCACAAATTACCTGGCAAGAATGCTGTGGAGTTATAAGCCCTTCAGGCAGTCCCTTAAAGGCAAAGCAGTAAAGTTGGGTGAACTATTCACAGCCAGGAGTGTTTTATTCGATGAATTTACCACTTTGTCTGTTCACAGATTACTGACAAACAGCCACTGACTTTTTATGAATTTGTTCATTATCCCAAATTATTCAATGCTGGGTTTATGCAACCAGTTTTAGCTTCAGGGCTGCTGGCAGACTGATCCACAAGTATTGTTTGAATACCACTGTTTGTAATTCTTACAGAAAAGCCCAATAAAACTCAATAGAGGCCTGGTGTTTTATTTCTGGGCACGTCTATAAAACTTAGCAGAAAATTATATCCTTACCATAAAAATCTACAGCTTGGTTTAAAGTACTTATAATTTTCTACTGATTTCTGTATGGTTTTAGTAGCGTTTACGTAGAAAAGTTTTCTTTCATCACTTACTCTCAAGTTTGGTAGTTTCTGAGAGCAGAGAGTCGTTAATATGGATGTACATCTTTGAGACTTGACCTCTCTTATCCTTGAGCCTGTTTGGTTACACTGCAGTCACGCTGATGCCCATTTTAAGACCATTTTTGGCTGTTGGAGCTTAGTTGAGTATCAGACCCTACTTGGTTCTATCTGCCATTAATCCCAAAATGGAAACTGAGGCATATAAAAGGGACTGCCTAATACGCACGTACGCTCGATTTCTTGGTCCTTTTGGGTGGAATTCAATGCCCATGTCTCTGATAGTTCCTTAAGGAATGTGATTTCATTGGATTTGAGTGGAGCTTATTTGCACCAAAGATACCTTGAACTTCAGAGGTGTTTTCTTGGATCCAGACACGCACCTTTGAAGGGGTGTGAGGCTGTTAGACTCGAACACCAGTGGTGTTCCACTGAGATAGCTTCAGCTATTTGCTTAAATGAATTAAAAATATAAAATTTTCTTCAGAGAGGCTGTGCTGTCTTTGATTACTTACATAAACATTGTTCTTAAACTTGTTTCCCACTGGCTTATTCTGATGTAACAAGAAAAGGTACAGCGTGGAGAAGGAATTAATTCTCCGGTGTGTTCAGTCAGCAAGACTGTTAGGAAGTCTGATTTGCAAATGTGGGTAAGGAACCAGTGATTTACCTGATGGATTGGATGGTGTCTCCTTGTCTTGCAGTAATAATGTCGCCAGTCGTCTCGCGAGTGCTGCGCTATCAGCGTGGTTTAAGGAGACCTTACAGGCAACCCTGTGGCAGCCTGGGTGTCCCACGTGGTTTACAACTGCATCACTGCTGCGGCACGTAGGAGAAGGGTGGATTGTAGGTTTGATGCTTTTGTTTGTAGAACCTGCCACGTTGTTTTATCCTACCCCAAATACTCCCTGCCAGTGACCTGTTGAGTGGGCGTAGGATGTTCGTTTACCTGCTAATGCCGCTGCTCTGGAACGGAGATGTCTTCAGCTGGTGAGACGTAGGAAGAATTAAAGCATCACTAGATGACATTTCTATAATGCGTTGGTGTTTCTGTAAGACAGAATAAAATATTCAGTGCTTGAACAGATGGATCCAGCCACAATCCTTCTGAAGACGCTATTTTAAGGATGTGGATTATATTGGATTAATAGGCCAGTAACTAGGCAGAATGCAGCTTTTTGGTGTTTCAACTTGTAGAGCTAGTTATAATTTCCAGTGATTTAGCTCTAAGTTAGGCCATTTACAAAAGATGAAAAGTAACTTCTAAAATACGGATTATTTTATTCCTTTAATGAAAATTCTATTTCTAGATAATACTAAGAACCTTAATTCTTTTAACTGCCAAACTGTTTCTGCTGGGCTAAACTCTGACAGATACTTAGGATTATCTGGTTAACATGTAATGGATAAAAGATGGTGAGAGGCTGTGGAAGAGAAAGCTGTTGTGTTAGTGAACATCAGTTTTCAGTAGTGTGGTGTTTCTGATCCATCAGAAGATGTTGAAATCTCGATACCTGTCAAGAAAGTATTACTGGTCATGATAAATTGTATGGACTCTAAATTCGATGTTCAGCCACACTGGAGTTCTGCTGAAGCTGGTGGTCTCTCCTTCAGCCAGAAGGAATGTTGAGGTTGTTCATGGAGGAACCATATTTTATCCTGTGAGTTTACAAGGGGCTTCCTGAATAACTTCTGTCTTTTAAGTCTGAGTAAATAAACATATCTTTCTTCTGCTTTTTGTGTTTCCTGAACTGTTGAATGGACTGAGGAGTTTTGCAGGTTGTAATTGTCTGTTTTAAGGTAAGTGTAGGCCTGCACTTGGCTTTGAGCCAGGCTTTGGTGAAATGCCTGTGAATAAACTTGCTAGAGCAGCTTACATACTGCAGCCAGGGCGATGTTTCATCCCTTCTCATCCACCGTGTATTTGCAACTGCATCCCTCCTATTTAGTGTTTTAGGTGTCCTCACCTAAAATACCACGGCTTGTTGAAATTTTATGAAAAGTATGCCATGACCTATCCTTGAAGCAGTCTGACATTATTCTGTGCACATAGCCTTCACTGCTCAGGTGTGACTTAGTGTTCATGATGATGCAGCAATCAAAGGGTGCTTCATGTGTTGTCAGCAAAGAATTTGTACAGCACCCTACAGGACTCCTCCGGAACACTAGGTATAGCGCTCTTGTTGTGCTTTAAATGTGAGCTGCTGAGTGTTCAGTATTGTTGTTTTTAAGGGATTATTCTAGGGGAAGAATGTTGTGGAGAGTGCAAGTGCTTTGTTTTGCTATTATTCTTTTTTCAAGTCCTTGGGAAAGATTATTTGCAATGTCCTTGCATGCTCTGCAGCATCTTTACATGATCTTTTGGTCATTTTTGTCAAATTAATATCCCTTTTATTGTTGCATTGATGAGTGTCTTTCAGCCCATAGCACATGTAAATTTTATGAGGCTGAGAAGCTCTGAGTGAGACATACACACAGCCTCTGGAAGCATTATTAAATCCATTAAAATGGCTGAAGACTCCTATCCCTGATTTGTCCTACCTCAGTACCAGAGGATAAAAACTTAGCACTTGCCCAGCATCATGTCAGGCCTTGTACAAGTGTTCCTGTGGGTTGTGACTGGTACTGCATAGCAGGATTGCCAACAGGGACCTCCGAACCAAAACCACCTGCATGAGCACTACTGTGCCCCATGTCTGGGTATATTAGGGGGACAAATACTTCTGGCAGTCTGAGCCAGTTGTATCCTCCAGCATTTCTGACTTAAAATTTGGTAGGTGGTGGGAGTATTACGATTTCCTGGGCATGCCATAGTTATTTGCTATCTTTTATTTTCCTTGTGGAATGTATTTTACATTCCTGATACGTTCAGACTGAGCGGTACCTCTGAGGACTTTCTTAAAGTAATAGGTATAAAGAACACTAACCCTGGGGCTCATTTCCAAAGGATCCCACACTGATCATCATGGAAATAATTGGTCAAAAGAGCTTTGTTCCTGATTTGACACTGGAAGGATTAGTTAGCCAGACGTTTTTCAAGTGCTCAACACGTGTGAGAGTTCAGCTCTTTTATAACCAACTCTTCTGTATCTGTCATATGAAAAATCATGCTTCTCTTTTTAATGGACTAGCAGATGTGGATGGGAAGTATCTGGCATCTAGTAAATGAGTCATCTTATAGAAATAACACCTATCTGTCTAAGTTGACACCACCTCACTCAATATACTTCTGGTGACGCTTCCTGAAGATATATGTGCGAAGCTTCTCGAAGTGCCTGTTCATAGGGTGTCTTCTGGAGCTATTTGGAGAATTAAATCATGTTCTCATGAATCTTGTCCTTTGACAGTTGCCCTTCCTTCAGAAATCTTAATCATGGAAATGTTTGAAGATTGTGTGTCTCTAAAGTCCATGCAAATTCATGTAATCAGTGAAGGGAATGTTGACAGATTTTCAGTAGTACTCCATTGAGGAAATGCCTGTTGTTGGTTTGTGTTCCAGCTCTGCTTAAGGCCAGTGTGTCAGATGCTGAAGAGGCACAACCAAAGACGAAGCCAAAGAGCTTAAAATCTAAGTTACCCTTATTGACGGTTCTCTCTTTGTTCTTTCTCTAGTTTCTCTAATGCAGTCTTCCGAGGATCAGTAACGTCTTTGGGGGTTGAATTAGGATTAAAAACTTTTTCTTGGTGACCAAAATACATTGTTTATACTTAAACTTTTTCTATTTAACATGTTACAGTTCTTCACAAGTTGACAAAACTGTCATGAGCTATGAGAAACCTGATCTTTAACAACCTTCTTGCCCTGGGTTCTGCTTACCCTTTTTCTCGATTTATTTTGAAGAGTCCTCATCAAAGACTTGCTGGTTACCAGCAGATCGCATCTCAATGTTTTGTATAAAAGGGCAGATCTTAGCCCTTTCTTCAGTGGGGCTGAAGAAACAGCATTCGTTCATTCTTCAAGGCAATTCAGAATCCTCGCACTGGATATGCAATGCCTGTTGGGGAAACTGCTGCTTAATGTCACTGTGAAAGATGCTTCGTTTTTCCATCTCTCAGCTTCTTGGAACATCCTGCCCTGCTCAGTCAGGAACGAAATGTTCCCTGGCATACTGGGGAGCTGGGATGTGTTTGAAATGAAGTCCCACTGGAGTGGAATCCACCTAACAGGGAGACATTGAGGTCTGCATTGCTTTAAGAAAGATGTTTTGTCATGTGTGGCTTTTTGGGAGACAAAAACTGCAGTTGCTGACTTTTCTATGGAATTTCCTGTTCTCATCCTAGGTTTTGACACTGATTGTACTCTGTATTTGGATCAAAAGGTACAGTCCAAAAAAGATCAAACTGAGCCCAAATCCTCCTTTTTGGAGTGTGGTAAAGACTTGCATTTCCCCAAAGGGCCATGTTGTGAGGTGCCGGCTGCAGAAGGCATTGATGATCTGTGCCTGACCTCTGAAAGCCATCTTCAGAGCAGAAAGGGAGCTCTACCCTCTAGAGGGAAATGGTATATCGTAAATAGTGTGAGGCACTCAGACACTGGCATTGAACTCTATAGAAATGCCTGTAAATAATACAGGGAGATGCCCAGACACTGCAGCTTAGGTATGAAAATAAATACACCACATGTAAATCTGACAAGATCCAGGCTTCTCTTCTGTATGAGACCACTTCACTTGCCTTTTCCTCTTTATTCTGGGAGCAGGACCCATTGTACAGGGATGAGGTCCTCATCCTTGTGGTCCCTTAAGGAGTGATGAAGTAAATCACCACGTCAGATAGCATGAAAGCGTCAAGGATGGGAGTCTCCAACAAGATACTCAGCTGTGTGTCCTTTCTCAATTTTGAACCTAAAAGGAAAAAAATGTAGCAGAGCAGAAACCTCTAGAAAGCGAGAGTATCTGAATGTGGCAGTGCAGGTGGTGGTATGACAGAGGAAGAGGTAGATTGTCCACTGACTTCAGTGGGAGCATTGGATGAAGATTTCACAAAGGTGCTCGTGGCAGTAATGCATTACCATCTGGTGACCACCCCACTTACCTGCTGGAGCTGTACTGTTCACTTGGCAAGATCAGTATCTGAAGAAAAAAATGCATTGATTGGAATTGCCTCTTTTTGGATGTGATTTTCTCTGAAGCAGTTCAGAGCTGATCTACTCCTGGTTAGTTTTACCTTCTTACCAAACATTTTGCTGTTAATACTACTTCTCTCTGATAGGCTGCAGGTAATTCTTGATATCATGTGCATGATGAGCAGGATCCGAAGCTCTGAAGGGTGTGGTTTGGGTTGGTAAGATCGCGGAATTAGCCTGCTCTATCAGCAGTGTCAGTGAGCCTTACCTGCAGGGAAATGTGGCTGCAGTGTGGATGTTGGAGAGCAAGAAAGTACTGCACTGAACTGGAGAGGATAATTTTAAAATTTGAAATACTGTTTGAGCAGGGATTACGGTATTTGCCCAGCTCAGTGTGGTGTGTTTCTGGGGGAGCACGTAGAAATCACTGTCTTGTGAGTTCTGTCTTTTGCACAAAGACAAATGCTTGACAGTAAATTGCTGTGGATTTTTTCATGTCTTAGCAAGTGCTTTTATTTCTCTCTTCTGATAATCCACTGTTTCATTAAAAGAAAATATTAATATTTAATCAGCATTTAGAATAGGGGAGGAAAGCACACTTCCTTTTCTACTGTCAGTTTTATTTTACATCATTGCTCATGAATGAAGAAAATGACCAGTGCACAAATGCGGTGTCCGTGATTCCGTACAGCGCTTGGGTGGATCATAGGGTAGGGTTCCCCTTAGGTAATGCTCTGGAGCATGCTGAGAACGTACGTGTTCAGTGCAGATGTAGCGGTTTTAAAATAACTGCTGAGGTTTGGTTTTATTCTTCCAGCCTCAAAGGTGATGAGACCCTTAGACTGGCTTTGGGGAAGATGGGGACATGGCTGAGAAAATTATAGTTAAGTTTTTGTTGGAAATAAACTCGGCACAGCCCTGAAGTATTTGTGGGGTTTTGTTGCTTCTGTGGCACGCTGGCTGCAGGTTTCCTCTCGGGGTGTAGTGCTTTACCCGCAGTCATGTTTGGCATGCAGCAAGCGTGGAAGGAGCTGCTCGCACAAGAACTGTGGAGCTTCTCTACCACCTGATGGCTCTTTCCCTTTTTCAGCCTGGATGACTCCATGGTGTGCATGGAAACTTCCTCAGGTAGTTCTCAGAAGCAATAAAAAATTATAGGTGTTTGTGCCAAGTACTTGAGCTCAGGAATATTTTGGTGTGTGGTTCTTTAGGTAAAGGCACTCAAAGCTTGTTCAGGGTTTCATTGAGCCAGCAAGTTCATGTGTGTTTAATGACACAAGGAACTTCCTATGTAATAAGCTTTTTTCCAGAGTTTTTAGTAAAAGATGTTGGTATTTGGACACTACTGTCTTTCTGCTGTCGCTCTCAGTTAAGAATTTTTAAGTGAGGTTATTGCTACTGTCGTTTTCTGAAGACCTTAAAAACTGCATTCTTAGTAATTGTTCCCATTGTTGATATCTAAGAGATGGTTTGGAAGAAAAATGTGGGAATTCTTAATCTTTGATTTAATGTATTTCACTGGCAGTGTGAGACTGTCAAATCACTTGATGGATCTGAAACAAAGAGCAATGCTGTGAAAATGTGAAAGACAAAAAAAGGTTAAAAGATTTTCTGGGGTCTCTGTGCATTGAATAGTCATCAATTCTGTTACCAGCATGGCTCCCAGAATACGTCTGGAGATGCTAGTGAGAACATGGTCTCCCCTCTAATTAAATTCTCATCTTTGCCCAAATGGTTGAAGGGGCAACTGTCTTAAACCTTTGAACTTTATTTGTAATACAAAGCCTCAATTAGATAAAAGACAATAATTAGCAAATCTTTTATCTTTGAACATAATTAAATCTTTAAGGAAGGACATCTTAATCAATTACTTGTAATGACAAGTTCATAAATAAATTAATTCTTCCAATGAGTGTCTGGCAGAAATCAATGAGTGTTAAAAGAGATTCAGGATGAGGGGACACCACTATAGAAACACTGTAGCTCAATTACACTTGGCTTCAAGATTCTCATTTATAAAGTATTAGCTTGTTCAAAAGATGATGTATTATTTAAGGAGAGATCATTAAAATATTGATCTCTAATATTGTGAAGCCTTTTTTTGGAACTTCCATCTTTATGTATCTATGTATTTCACCATGGTTTATGATTGGCCCTTGGTATATGTTCTCTACCCAAATATACAGTCAGTTTGATGCTGTCCTTGTTGAGTCCTGGCATCTCGTCTCATTCCTGAAACTAAAACTTGCCTGAGCAGACTTAATGAGTGCAGCCTCATTCCCTTCACTGGTAGGGGTTCCCATCTGGGTTGGGGACTTGTGTAGTAAGCTCAATGTGCTTGGATGCTCTTGCTCAAGAGACTCCTACATTTCTCTTCATTTAGCACTTTGTGCTACAGTGGAGTACATCACCATTAACTCAAGTTTTTTTGGTTGGTGTAGGAATGGTGAAGACCTAAACCATGGCATGACAGGACCTGGTCCTCAGTTTGAGAGCCTTTCTGAGCAGGGTGTTACTTGTGAGGTGTTAAGCCCTGGAAGCTGGAGGGAGTGCAGCGACAGCACTCACAGAGGAGTCAGTGGAGATTAGACCTTTTGAGCATTGCATACAACCGTCTTGTTCCCAAACGGCGTTAGTAAATAGACCATTTTGCCTCCTGTCCCACATGTGTTCTGACCTTCTGGTTTTAGGTGACTGAAACTGGCAGCAGCTTTGCACTGTTTCGCTTGTGACACCCTTACTAAATCACACTTAGTTCTTTCCTTGTTTGAATATCACATAGCTGTTGTGGATATGTTATTTTAGTGCAACATTGCATATCTCTCCTGCTTTCCTCTATCCTCATACTTTAAAGTTGACTTTAAAAAAAAAAAAGGTAACTATTGCCAGTTAATTCCCTCTTATGAAGCTTTGCCTGGGTTTTGCAACTTTCAGAGTATCTCCAAAAATAACTTTTTCCATTCAGATTTTTGAATGTGTGTCAGGTGTGAGGACTGTGCTGCTTTCCTTGTCTTTCCCTCTTTTTCCTGCGTTCCCTTTCCACAACAGGTAGTGAGATACACCAAAGTGGAGAGTGAGTGGTGTAGCTCTTTGAAGCATTATCACTGTTGGGCAGTGGGACCGCAAACTCGCAGAAAAGTTGCTAAATCGCTATTGTTGAATTTATCTTGGTTTCTTTAGGAGACAAGAACTCTGAATGAGCGCTCTCTCCTGTATTTCTGCCCTGTCTAACAGTTGTGCCCCCTGGTTAACAAGTGCAAATGGCTTTAGGCATGCCAAGTTTTCCGGCAAGCCCGGACCTCGAGGGGTTGGGAGCTGCAGTCCCCTAATCCAGCCGGCAGAGCTGGGGTAGCCCAGAGGCTGCTCTGCTGCTTGGCTTGCCTGGCAGCCAAGAGGAAGAGCTGTTTGGCCAATCTGCACGGATAGGTCTGGTCTAGTCACAGCCAGCCTTCTTCCTCTCTGGAAGATGGATTAAACCAGACTAAACTTGTGGAGATACTGCGGTGGAGACAAGCCGGGAAGGAGGTTGCGGAGTGATGATGGAGGATTGTTGGAGGATGATGTGGGATGTGCTGGAGCTTGATGGCACGGCGGTAGGGAAGGAAGGCAGTGTGGTGGAAACTGAGGAGGCTGTGTTTAAACCAGAGGAGACAGACGCATCGGCTTGGCTGTGTTAGGCAGCTGCTTTGAGCTCTTTTCTAATTTATGTGTTAGTTTTATACTGCCTAACAGTATTAATTAAATAGTTAGTTTCTCCTAGTGTATTAATAAGCTGCACTATAAATGTGTTTTGGTTTTGAGCGGTGAAAATATGCAGCTTCTAGAATGATCGATTCTTTCTGTTTGTGTGGAGCACCGAATATCAGATAAAGTTGAAATGTTAGCGATTTCCGATCTGAAACTTGTTAAACGGCACAGCAGATGGAAAGTTCTGTTCAGTCTATGAGCGTCCAGATCTGTTGCTGATTAAAAGAAGGGTAGCATATGCTGGTGGCTGGTCTTGATAGGTATCTCTTTAGAATGGTAAGACAGGTTTCCCATCCTTGTAATCCAGTAGCCCTGCTGCTGACAGGCAGTATCTGCTGCCTCTCTCGCGCTGTGAAGATCAGTTGCTGTCTGTGTGGAACTACATGATGGCTCAGAGCATCTCTGCACAGATTTGTTCACAACCTGGATGTTTGCTGTGCTTCAGAAGGGCGATAGGAATCTAAACCTCTTGCCTCTTCAGATATATTCTCCCTTCAGAGCTGTCATCCCCATTGTCAAAATTTATCCTCGGCAAGTTTCAGCTTTAAAGGTCCTCTTATCAACACCAGAGCGCTCCTGTCCAGCCTGTTAAGGCTCCTCAATGAGAGCCTCTGTGTATTTAGTTGGAAGCAGCCTAGGAATCTTTTGCTAAATTCCTTCAGAGGAATTTAAATAGTCCTAATGACCATATTACCTTACAGGCTTTGAAATGTTTTACCATCTGCTTGATTGAATGCGCTAGAAATTGTAAGCCTTTCTGCAGTAATCTCAGCATTTGTTTGGGAGTTAAATATTAAGAGATTTTTCTTTCTCTCAGACATAGGCTCTTGCACCTGCTTAATTCCCTGAAGGGTTTGTTAGAAGCAAATGTTGCTTTCCTTTAAGTGCTCTGGGTTTTGTTCTCTGTATGTGCTTTACATGAGGTCAGTTTGAAGACTTGGGCTGGTGGACCTTGGTACATCTTCTGTCCTAGGAGAAACCTGGGTTGGTGAGGGAGCTCCCACCAGCGTAGGCAAACGGGCTGAGCAGCGAATGTGATGCCAGCAGATTAATTCAGTGTGATGCCCTTTACAGGGCTTCATTCTGTGTTGCTACTAGCCTGTTTGTAAGAATGCTGCTACCTGAGGTCAGTCAAGAGGAGAGGAAGAAGCAAAGAAAGTCAGATGAGAGAGACGAGTTAGTTAATATATGGGCTAAATATTAGAAACCATGTAAGTGGTTAAGCCACATTAATAGAACAGATGTATCTTGGGTTTTTGTCATTTAAAGACAAAGAGGGACTGCCTCCCACACATTTCAAAATGAATCTCAAATGTACTTTTATCATTTATAATGATTTCCTATGGAGAATAATACAGATTAGATGCCTAGGGTACTTAATGTTCTGTGGTGTGCATGGTAATAGCTATTTTAAGTGTAGGAAATACCCTAATAAGAAACAGTAAGCTAGTATGCTGATCTACGTGATTCTAATCGTAGCATTCTTTGTAAAATAATAATTGGAAGATATGACAATGGAGATGTCTGATTAAACTGTTAAGCCTCTTATAAAACTTGGGCAGAGTCAGATCACTTCAAGAGCAGCTTTTTTATAAGAAAACTCCCTCTATTTCTAACATTTCTTTATGCTATCTTTTATTCAAAATATTTATTCTAAATATAGTAGTTGAACTGTTCTGAATCTAAATTAAAGAAAAAACCTAAATGCAAAACATGTTAAATATCTCTTTAGTGAACAAAGACTCTACTTCTACAGAAATGTTTAAAGAGTTGTAGACTTTAAATTTTTGAAGTGGATACTTAAGTCATTAGCAAAAAAATAAGCTTATAAGTATTGTTGTTTTCCTACACCTCCTGGCTTTCCCTTTCTAATCTCTTCTACCTGCTCTTCCCCTACCCCCCCAGATGAAAACCTGTTTTGGTTTGTGTTGTCATTCCCTCACCACTTTCTTCTTTCTGGCAGGGAAATTGTAGTTTCAGCAGCTCGTTCCTCTCCCTTTCTCGTGCAGCGTGTACTATTCTGTCCATAGTCCGTAGTGCTTGACATCTTTTCTGCTGTACCTTCCTCCAATCCGCCTTCCCCGTTCCTGTACTCACTACCTTGCTACATTTGTCTGCTTGCTCGTGTCATTTCCTTTGGTGGCTGTCCCACAGACATTACCTTTCTTCCTTGTACTTTCTTGAAGGATTTATTTTATTATACTTTTCTACAAGCTCCAGCTCAGCAGAATACTTAAAGAAACCAGTCTCATCCTGAAAAAAGCTGCTCCCTTTCAGTTTTCTGGGATTCATGAGCACATGGCTTCAACAGGATTAGTATTTTAAACTGCCTGCCTTTTTCTTTAGTAAGAGCCCTCTATCAGCCATGATATCTATCATATTTTTTCCCCTTGATTTTATTATCAGATAGTTTATACTTGTATACATTGGTTCTGGTTTTGCTGTATGTTTTTTTTATAGTGCTCAGTCTCCTCTTCAAAATAGAATGGATCAAAATAGATTCAGTTTTTCTAAAGCAAATGCCACATTTTCCTTAAGGAAGTCTACAATTCCAAGTCTTTTCACTTCAGCTTCTCAATTCCTGTGGTGTCAGTCCTTACCAGAACATCCCTAAAGTTCTGGTTTCGCTGGCAATATGCTTTGGATTTTCCCAGCAGGGCAGTAACTAACTCTGTCACCCTGCTGTGAAAATGGACCTCAATATTTCCAAAACTCACTCCAACATGTGGACCAGGTATACAATATAGAATGCTGTGTGCAGCGATTTACATTTCCTAGGTCAACAGTAGTATTTCTGAACAATTTTTCATTGGTTCCCTTTGAGATATTTCTCACATTGTCAGCTGCTGGTATTTTGCTGAAGTTTTGATCTTGACACTGGAAAGTGTGGTCCTGCTTGAAATTACAGTTACAGCAAGATTTGAAGGTGATAGTCTGATCCAAGCCAAAAAGACTGCCTCCTAAAAAAATTATTTCTTAAATTCTGTTCACTGGGGTTTTCAGAAAGCCCTTGTCAGAATTTATTTGGTTGAAAATGAATATTATAATAACTCCAGTAAGTTTTCACTGAGTGTCTTCATCTGAATAAATTCTCTGGGAATTGACTTTATTTTGGTCTTGTTCTCAGTCCTTACCTTGGCCCTGTAGCAGGTAAGTCTGAGGGCTTACCTCAGTCCTTAACAGCTTCCAGGTACTTGGGATTTGTGGGATGGGTGTGTTGTGTGGGGACTTGGAATTATTTTTTAATTCTAGGACCAAGGATCTCCAACCCTGGAGTCAGGGCACTGGGGTAGCTGAAAGTACTCATGTAAGTGATACCGGCACAGCACCAGCAGCATCGGCTCTGATCCATGTCAGGGAGTTAGTCTCCTGCCAAGTCTTGACTGAGGACTCCGTTTTCATTTGTGAGTGCAGGGCTCCGGGGCTTCTCGGAGATGTTATGTGCTTTCATTGTCACTTGTCCACGATGGGAAACCAGCACTGCTTGGAAAGGGTGGCATATTTAACATCCCACCCCCAATTACACTGGTGCCAATGTATGGGAGTCAGCTTAAATATATCCTCCTACTGACTACTGATGGACTGGCACTAAATGTTTATTTTGGCTTAAAGGGACACTGAGATGTAATGGCAAGATGATTTTGTTTCAGATTTTCCATTCAGTGCATATTTTTCTGGCTGACTTACTTGGCTGTGTGTTTCAACAGGGATATATATGTAAAAAAAAATATATGGTTATCCAGGGGTCTGCATAAAAAATAACAACACTGACTTTGCACGTTATTAATATGCATTTACAAATGAATGTGTAACTTGAACAGCTCCTTGCAGATGTCACTAAAATGCTCTGATTTTAGGGAAGGAAAAGATGTGAAAACTGAACATACTCCTAGTTCTTATGGATTTTGTTTTTAAGGCTACTTTCTGGCTTTAAGTGGACCCTCTGGTTTTGGCTCTTGGGCAGTTGTGCAGTGGTGCTGTATACTAACATCTACGAGGTGTGAATACACCAGAGTGGCATTAATGATGGTAATTGTGATAGATTTTTCTAGTAGAGAAGAACTAGTGTGCAGCTGGGGGTGTACCTTGTCAATGTTCTGTAATGGCCCTCTGCATTGCAACTCCAACGTCTGGCCTTGTAAAGTGGGAAGTTGTTGGGGCAGGGAGCTCAAGTCATTGACGCTTGCCGAGAAGCAGAGGCAGTGGCTGGCACTTCAAACATGTCCAGCTTGGTGCTTCCTTTAGCACCTGGGAAAAGGAATAGGAACAACTCCACTTCAGCAGTAGGTTTATTTTTAGATCTATTTCTAGCTGCTTTGGAATCCTGTGGGTGGCCAAAAGTATGTTTGTGATATATTTTGATTAATATTTGGTAGCTTGTTTTCCTGACAGATTACTTATTTCTAGTGTTAAGCACCCTCTGAGAAGACTGCAGGCACAGCTGGAAGAATACTGGAAAGTATCTGCATGTCTAGAAAGCTGGTAGGAAATGAGGGGATTTGCTGAGCAGCTTTTGGGATTTGGCCCCTAATTGCTTTTTTTCTTCATAAGTCCTCAGAGGAAAGGTATGGAGAGGAAAAGATGCACACGACCCTGCGGGAGACCACAACAGAATTGTGAGGTGCTCATCTCTGAAGAAAGTGTTGATATAAAAGCCTGTGTTCATTAATGTCCTATCATCTCAGTATCCCATCCCAAGAGAGCTCACGTATTAGGTGCTTTCCTGCCACTTTAAAAGATGTACAGGTCAGCCGAGCTGTCCTGGGCTTGAGGTAGATTTGACTGGTAAACTCATGGAACTCGATGGCTCTAAACCAACGTATTAGCCAAATAGAATGCAGACACAAGAGTTGCTTGAATACAGTCTTTCAAGATCTATAAACCCGAGCATCTGTGACTCGATGGGCTCTTAAGCCAGGCACAGATGTAATTACTGAAGTGGGTCCAACAGTTCATTACTCGGGTATGAAATACGGGCACAGAGTTTAGATAGGGGATCATTGACTGTAAAATTTACAGATGACACCACTGTACATCCAAGTCTAAATGTTGGAATTAGTCTCAAACGTACCCCAATGCTAGCAATAGTACATAAATACTTTGGGAAGTGAAGTGATGATGTAGCTGTAGTTCTGTAAGCTAAAATCCCGAGAACAGGACTGCTGCTCTTGACCTCAGTGGAGCCAGAAGTACTTTGTCATCCTTTTACATGATAATTAGGGTTTGCCATGAAGTCAGTCCTACATCTGTATTAAACCTTGGGGCCTACATGTGGATGTGGCTCTACTTACTCCAGAGCGGCTGTAAGATGTGGCCCAGGTGCACAGTGAGGGGCTCAGCTGCCTGAGAAAACGGGCAGTAGGTGACTCTTGTTCCTTCGTATAAACTTGCAGGCAGGAGGAGAGGGGGAAGGAAGGGCTCGGGGCCAAGCGCAGGTAGGGCTGGCTGAACTGCATGTGGGCTGCGGCAGAGGCTGACCTGTCTGGAAGCGTTTCAGACCTTGCAGGGTCAGACTGGACCTGCAGAGCTGTGTTTTGCAGTTTATAATTGGTCTCGTGAGAGCGATGCCACCTTTGATGTTGGCCCTTAGCAGCGTGGGCTGGTAGTGCCTGAATTCTTGTAAGGAGCTGGTGGTGCTGCAGGGACAGCTTTGACTTCGTCTGGGGCTTTAGGTTAGCGTTATGGACCCCAGAGCTCGCTTCCTCGCGCTGTCAGGACGCGGCTGTGTCAGTGACTCCCGCAGCTGGCTGAAAGCAGGACCTGCACAAAGCTCAGCCACGTTTTCATGTTTGTTGTCACTTTTCCAAAACTTCAGAGTTGTGACTTTTTTTTTTTTTCAACAAAGTAACTAGAGATGTAAAAATTGACGAAGGAAACAGTTAATAGACTTCAGGGCAATCGGAGGGCTTTGGCTCCTACTGCAAAATATTAACGGCTGTAATTTGACCTCTTAGCCAATTAATTTTGGCCCGTGTAAAATTCCATACACTAAGTCTGTTTACGGTACTTCACTATTCTAGGCATCTGATACTGTGCCAAGACCTTAACATGTCTCTGAACAGAGGTCAAGTCATGGCCTTAAAATGAAGACTTGTAATCTAAGCTCTGTGTGGGCGGGTAGCCTCATGTCCCTAGGGGGCTTATGAGTTCCTTTTCTATTGCTGTATCATCTGAAACTCTGGTCACTGCTCTCTGTATTACCTTCTTGTATTTCTTAATCAAAATAAATGCGTTTTGCAGTTCAGAAATTACCCCTCTTTTGCAGTTTGTCCAGACCTTTCTTTCACACACGGCTGTAGTTAAGTGTTAGCAGTTACCTGTTGTCTGCGTTGCACATCTGTTCAAAAACTCAGCTCTGTTAGGTTTCCTCGGCAAGTCTAAGTTATATCCATCTGTGCTTTGGGGTGAAGCAGTTGTATCCTGGTCATTCTGCCTGGGCTGCAGTCTTTTTGGCTTTTGGGCCTGAATTTCACTCTGTTAAAGCCTATGAACTCCAGTGAAGTAGATTACTTTTGGTTAAAAATCTGTTGGGTTTTTCTCCCTTTCAGTTTGCAGAGTGAGTATTATTGGTTGCTGCTTGGAAACATATGCAGGACATCAAGCTGTATTAGGTTCACATGAACGCTGGTTACTTCTGCATGGGTACTGATGGGATTACAGCCTAGTTTGGTACCTTCAGTGGTACCAAGCTGTACACGACCAGGGTTGGACTATGAATCAGGTGAACAGGTATGCTTATGCCCCATGCTATGGAAACAGTGCTGGGTAACTCTGCATCTCCTGGTAAGAGGCTTAGGACAGACAATGTCTAAATTGCATCAAAATCTGTTCAAATTGTCTGACCTCTAGGTAGAGGGCCTCTGCTTTGTTCTCAAGAACTGCTTGATGTGTTCTGTACCATAATGAAAGAGCTCATTTCAGCTATACTCTGCACTTCCTGTGTATTTTCTTCTTAAAATCTACTGTTGGCATGTTCTGAGCTGTTTTCTGTGCAGTATTGAAATGTTGTGCACGGTAAGCTGAAGGTGTGCCAGGAGGCCTGAAAATGATGAAAGAATGAAGTGAATGTCTGCTGTTCCACGGGCCTGGGTGTATTAGCAGTCGTGTCCCAGAGACCTTGAGCAGCTTCTGTGGAAGGAAACAAAGCCTAGCAGAACAATATGAATCAGCATCCAGCATGTTTCAGTTGTTAATGGAATAAGAATGTGTTTTCCTTCTTACCACTCTTTGGACTGTCTTCTGAAGTACTTCAGTATGTAGAAGTGCTGAAAACAACTGGTAATCCAATTGGAGTCCCTTGCTGCAGAATGCAGGTTAAGATTAACTCGCGTGTGGCAGTGGCAGATGACTGGTAATTACCTGCACGGGATTAGTGTGCCCCACTTAAATGGCAGAGTAGCACATCTGTCAGGGACTGACCTATATCTGCTGGCACACCACCTGAGACAGCTATTGCTGCAACAGCAGCCCCTGCAGTTATTTGTCTATTACACTTGTATTTTATCTGTTGGCTGTTACAGAAGATGATACTGTTTGAAAGATGAACTTTGAAGGCTTATAATGAAGAAAGCTGGTGCTAAAGCATCCTAACTTCCTAGGAAGTCTAAGAACTTTTGAGGCCAAATCCTTGATTTGCTTAAACCTGATTTATATTGAATTTAGTGGTTTGCCAGCAGTCTAGTCCTCCAGTGAAAGGATTTTTTTGTTTTGGGGGTTGGGAGCTAGAGGGGGATGGGGGGAGCAAAGGGACTGAAATTAAAAAAGGCAGCAGAAGAAATTGCTTTAGTCATTTCCACTTTGAATTTACTTAGCTATTAAAACAAATGAGATTGTCTTTGTCTGTGATCTATAGTTCCCAGCTGATGTAAAGGGTATGAAAATAGTTAATGGCTTAAGGAAAAGAAACAATAGGGTTTTATATTATCTGAGGAGATTGTCTTTGTAAAGCTGTTCCCTGGGTACCGAGGGGTGGTGTTGAATTTTGCATACCTTGTGTACTTGAAAGAATAAGACTTTTTTAAAAGGAAAAAAATTACAAATCCTCCTGCAGCCTAAGGTTGCTTCTTGAAGTGGGAAAAGTTCCCAGCCCTCAAAGAGAACTTTGTAGTGTGAATGGGACAACAACTGAAGCTGGACGACCTGGATCATACATCCTATGGGAAATTACGCTTGTATGGAATTGGTTTTGGGGGTGACTTTCTAAGCTGTCATGGTGGAGAGCACCAGTGCAGCTCAGGCTGATCAGCACAGCCTGCAGTCTTGTACGTCTGGGTGGGTTTGGGAGGAGTGTTCCAGCTCAGCCCTGTCTGTGGTGAAGCCTCTGCCTTGCCCAAGCCTTGCTTTGCTCGTGTTGAGGGACATGCGAGTGATGAGGTGGCTAGTCATATCAGGCAGGCTTCTCCTGCCTTTAGAGCTCGCTTCATTGTGGAGCGAGTGCAGCATGCAAGTAAAACTACTGAATGAAACTACAAGGTGTGTGCTATCCCTGTAGTTCAGGATAGGATTTAATAAAATCTTTTATATGATAGGGGTGGGGGAAGGAAAGGGGAAAACCAGCACAGAGGCTGCATGTTTCTCTGATTCAAGTATCTGAGGTTTCTTCAATCCTGGGAAAAGAAAGTGGATTTTTGTAAGGTGTTAGGTCAGAAAGAACACTGCGTTGTTTTTTTGGTTTGTAATGTAAAAGGCTTTTTGAGCAGCCCAGCAGATGGTAGTGTTTCCTTTATAATTGGAACTCTCAGCTCTGAGGAGTGACTACCCATTTGGCCTAGGTCACTCAAGGGCTGCTCAGTGCACAGCACCACTAGAGAACTGTAAGGAAGGAGCGATACTGGTCAACTGAGCACAAGGAAGGGGGAAGCCCACCCCTCATCTTCAGCCAAGTGAGACAATAAGGGATGCAGTGGAGCAGAGGCTCATGTCCTGCGTAGTACAGATAAGCTGCTTGTCCGGAATCACAGACATATCGCAGGTGATTAAAGCCGTAAGCCATGAGACAACCTGAAAATGTTCCATTTTGCAACAGCAAAAGTTACTGTTTGACTGCAGTGCTTTTCAGAGACCTCAGACATGAGTTTGTTTGAAGGAGAAGCACGGTATCAGTTATTGCACAAAGCTCTGTTGGCACGTGGATATGGCACAGAGGTGAGGGATTTAGGTCAAAATTAGCTGGTGGTGTCTGGGCTTGGGCAAGTCTCTTCACTGGGGTACTCCATGGGTTCCCTTTCTTCGGATGAGGATGAGATTACTGATAAACAGTACTTGAGTTCACTCCAAGAACGTAACATTAAGAATGCAGTGTATTATTTCAGCTGCACATGGCTGTCCCTGACTGTCTCAAGTAATACGCTTGGGTCAGTTTGCCAAAGAACTCCTCTGGATAAATTCTTCCCTCACTGTTCAACTGTGCAATTCCCAACTTTAATGGAAGTTTTTAAAAAGTTCATTGTTTTCATAGAACCCTCCATGTAGTATAGGTTGTCAGAGACTCATGGCCCTAATTCCTCTTGGGAGAACCCCACAGTATGTCCCCCTTTGTCTACTGGGCTCTGTGTTACTCCCTTGCTCCCTTGGAACTGCTCTTTCCCCTGCCCAGAATTCCCCCACCCCACCTTTAAACCAGCTGATTTGTGTCATCTTCTGTCTCGATTCCTAAAAACCCTTCTTTTTTGCCGAGGGACAGATGAATTTCCACTGGCAATGCTTTCTGCACCTCTGAGGATATAGACTGTGTAATTTCTGAGCTCCGGCTCCGCAATGCGTACATCTTCCTGTGCAGCGTTGTGTAGGGGAACGCAGAATAAAATCTGTCATGTGTGACGTGCACTTGCAGAGTGGTGCCCCACGGCCTTTGACGTGGGGATTACAGAGCACAACTTGCTGCTGTTCACTTGAAGGTCGATACTCGGGATGTTTAATGTGACTTTAAAGCAATATCCATGCATTACAGGTACAGGGATCTGAAGGACGTGTTTGGAAACATGACACGGTCACCAGAAAGGTGTGCTCACGAGGTGGTGTGGCACTCCAAGGTGTGCCTGCGCAGGCCCAGTATACACCTTGCCCCTGAACCCTTCCTAGGTTTTTGAATCGTGGGGAGATTCGGAAGCAAAGCAGCAGCAACTGTCCAGCAAAGCGAGGTGAAGGAGTGGGCAGGTAAACTCAGCAGTGGGAAGGTGTGGAGTAGCTGGAACTGAGGGCACTTTTTGTGGCTCCTGTGTCACGTTCCATATGCTCAGGGTGTGATTGCAGCACTTTGCGTACGGTTTTTAACCTCGGAGAAATGAGCTCATCTGTGTGGGTTTTAGTGTGTTCACGGAGTCTGTTTTAAAGCCGCAAATGTGTCCTGCGGAATTTCGCTGGTACAACCGAAGGCCATTTTTTATTGCAACATGCCTCATCTTCGATTAATCACTTCCATTTTTGTCATGTTGCACGTTTGTCATTCCCTGCAGTTTGAAGATTTTGTCAGTATCTCTCTTGCAGTGTTTAATCAATCATTTGTTGGTCACATGTAATAAAGAACGTTTCACCTGAGCATTAAACACCGTGTACTGCTGCAGTACTACTTCTGACACCTTTTTACTCACTTGTAACTCAAATACTGTGATGTTAAGACAGTAGGAGACACATCTCCAAATCTTTATCGGCCATTTTAAATTTTCTGCTTAGTATTTATCATCCTTTTTTTGGGTTTAGCTAGCCATGTGTCTTAGAAGCCAGCAGTTAGATGCGCGTTTTACATTTGCAAAGCATTTTGTTCAGAGTTAAACCAGACAACAGTGAAAGACACAGCTAAGCTGGATTACAAGAGCTGCAAACTCTTCCAGTCTTATGGTGCGTGTGAAGCACTCCAGTGTATTCATGGAGAATGTTTTAAAAACACTTTACGTGCTGCTGTTCAGGAGCTCCCAATTCTGTCGAGGCCAAGCATGTGCTTTGCTTTACAGAACAGTAAGGACCAAGGTAGGTTTTGAGAGAAGATACATAAATAGGATGTAGTAAATGGTGAGTACTGGACCTGCAATCCAGGTTTCAATTAAAAACAAATATCCAGCATCATGGAAGGCTCTTGATAACAAGGGAAAGTGGGATTGCATGGTTTGGTGGTGGGTTTTATTAGTACTCAAATGCTAAACTGTTCCTAAGGACTTCGGTGTTTTGGTGACTTTTCTTTGTCCTGTGAACAGTGTTTGTCCTTTTCAGAATGTGATGGCCTTGATTTTCTTGATTTTCCTTTGGAATACTACACTCATCTTTGACCTGTTCCCCTGCTTCTCCCTCTCAAGTACCAGCCACGTGCACTGACCAATACCTCAACCAGCTTTTGCATGTGAATCCTGAGGCAAGGAATTATGATGTTGCTTCCAGCCATCTTCCTCTTGGAATTCCTTTTCCAAAGGTGATGGATGCTTATGTATGGTTCACGTGTGGTGCGTGGTGTGGCATCCCCCCACCTCCTCAGGTGCCCAAAAGCCAAGTTAAGCGTTACCATTTTGCGAACGGTACTAGAAACAACGGCAGCCTTCGGAGAGGACGGAGTGAGCACTGTCACTGGCTGGGTTAAAATGACCCTCGTAGGGAATTTTAAATCCACAATTCCTTAGCAGGGATAAAACTTCCCATTAAATGCTCTGAGGTGGTTTAATAGGAACCAATCTGGAGAAGGGAGGATAGTGTGGGAAAGCCCTGCTAAAATGCCTCTCTAGGGCAGACCTGCATCCCCACTAAAATGTGGGGGCCTGTTGCAGAGGGAAGTCACCCTGCCATCACCTCTGCTCTGTGCTGCCTTCCTGGGGGAAGCAGCGAGTGAGTTGGCACCTCCATAGCTCTTACCCTGGGACTTAATGATGAGGAGCTTGGCCCCTGCACAACCAGCTTAACCAGGGCAGCAGTTTTGCTCGGGGAAGCGAAGGTGGGTAGGTGCGCGTAGCCTTTTTCTACCACATGGTTCCATTTTATTTTACTTTATTTTTTCCATAGTCTTTGGAAATACAGTTCAACCTAGTGGCAAGTAATTGCTTAGATAGCCAGAGGAAGGACAAAAAAAGGAGGTTAAGCCGTCAGTATTGACAGGAAAAGTTTTGGTTTCCCGTTTCTCTTAGGCTGAGTTCAAAGCACCAAATCATGATCATTATCCCTCACAACTCAAGCAAATTACACAAAGCCTTTGCGGGAGGGAACAGTGAGGAGGGAGCCCAGGAGGAGCGGAGCTGTGCTCAGGTCAGCTGGCAGAATGAATTTAGGCCTGTCACAAATAAAGTAAACGGCATTTGAGTTTGTGTCTGTCCTAACCTCTGGAGATTGACCAGTCAGGATTGAAGCAAAATGGGAGCTGGTTTCCAGTCTCTCCCACTGCCTCATGACCTGCTGCTGTCAAAATGATTCGCCTTTTTCTAACTTTTTGCTTCCCTACAAGATGTCCGGCACAGGCCTACCTAAGCCCAAGAAATACTGGTTTTGATCAGCTAACCCTCCTTTATTTTTAGATAGGTTCCAGTTGCTGTATACATTTGATTGGCGCTTTTCCCCAGCAACTTAATGCTGGGTTTGGAGTAATGGGAACACAAACCATTAATAAAAGATTAAAGGAAAAAGCAAAACACCAGGATCTAAAATTCCAAACATATCTCTGTAGACTGTCTTTGTAAGAGGCAGTTTCTTCGGCAGGCGTTGAAATGCAATTCTTCCTACACATTAAATAATAAAATCAGATGTGAACTTTCAGATTGCTGTGCTGAGCAAAATGGATGTAGTTCTTTTAAGTCCATAAAAGTACTGAGAATCAGATTTTTAAGAACCAAGATCACACTTGAACACAGTTGGAAAACTACAGCATGTTACCAAAACCTCATTAAGCTGTCATAGAATTTCTTGTGTGTTTCTTTTCCCAGTCTTTCCGATTGCCAAGATATTTGTGTGTAAATACTCTTTTTCTATTCCCCCTCCTCCTTCTATGATACTGTTTGTGACAACACGGCGGTTACCATGGGGATTGTGACATGTGATGTCATACTCAGCAGTGTGACCTCGCGAGCCAGCGAGTCCGGTGGAGGATGGAGATGGACAGAATCACTAAGGCAGCAAAAATGGAAAAATATGCAGGGGAAAACGGGATGAATTTTAATAAGATAAGAACAAAACGTTGGTGCGTGGGGTTGCCTTTGTTCTTTAAAGTCCACCAGACCTCATGTCGTGGCCATCTAAAGCTTTTCTTTTTGGCCTGGAACTCACTGGGTCGGTTTTGGGATATATGTTGTGTGATATGTAGCTAAGGAGAGACTTTTCCTCTATGAAGACAAGCAATACGAGGTAAGTTTAGAATGCAAATTGTAACTCTGTCCTGGCTTCCAGAAAAGGGAGCATTAATCAGACACTGTAACCGCTTAGCACTTCTCTGATGCTTAGCACATGGAAATGTTAGTGAATCTTCACAACGCCCCGGTATGAAAAGTAAGCAAGTGCTAGCACCCCCGGTTAAAGATTGGTGAGTGTGTGACAATCTGAACAGCAAGTGAGCTCTCATAAAGCGACTTATCCAATTATTGGCAGCAGTGGGATGAGGATCTGGAAATTCCTGTCTTTATGGCCCTGTGTTTGTTTCGCTGGATCAGATTTGCTTTTCATTGAAAACAGTTTTCAGACTTGACCTGCTCAGTGTAACACTAGTCTGGCTCCTACTGATGTCACTGGACTTTTTTAGATACAGATGAGCCTGGAGTTTGCACAACATATTCATATTTTAAATGTGCAAAAGATTATGCCTAGAACTCATGCAAATGTTTGTGCAGTCAGGGTGTGAGCTGAATGAGGCTGAAGTGGGCTCAGCCTTGTATATGCACATGCCTGCAAATTGAGCATGATGTATGCAAAGCATCCTTATTTTTCATCTTTTTCCCCAGCACCTTGAGTCTCTCCCCTTCTCATGGCTGCCATGTGTGCACTAACTCACTTCGAGTGAGAGGAGAATCGGGGCCTTTGACTTCTCTCACTCAAAACACACCTTTATGGTCAAGGTTATAATGGAAATACTGACCAACTCAGACATTCAGCTGTAACAGCAGAGGGTGTGACATGATAATAAAGATAGGCTTTACTGCCAAACTGTCTTGGGTAGACATTAGAGGAATGGTGCTTTTCAGTTTCCCTGTTGTAAATATACATATGTTGGCAAGGAAAAGGTGTTTGCCAGGTCAAAGTCACGGCTCCGAAAAAGAATGCGGTAATTCAATAATATAAACAGTGAAGGCCTCAGAACCTCCAGTGAAAGTTACCAACTTTGAAGGCCAGAC
This sequence comes from Eurypyga helias, assembly GCF_000690775.1. Classification (NCBI taxonomy): domain Eukaryota; kingdom Metazoa; phylum Chordata; class Aves; order Eurypygiformes; family Eurypygidae; genus Eurypyga; species Eurypyga helias. Next base: position 85,244 of record NW_010243013.1, on the reverse strand, counting down.
AACCAAGTTACTACTTATGTTCATGCATCAAACAGTGTATCCGCGCACCATTAATTTGGTGCCAACGGTATCGATTGTCTAAGTGTGTAACTCTCATTGAGGTCATTAGTAGTTCTGCTTGTGAAAGGACTGCAGCCACTCACGTTGCTGAAATGTCTGAAGTTCATGTTTGTAGGGGGTTATTTCACAAGTGGAGCTGGAAAAGGATAACCCTCCAGTGCTCAAAACATGCATCCCCAGGCTCATCAGTGTGAGGAGCTGCTGTTTACTTCAGCCTGGATCAGACAAATGGGGCTCTTGGCCAGTAACGGGTTTTTTAGGGGGAACAGAGCTGCATTTACTGCTGAACATCTTTTGCAAATAGGACCCTCCTCTGTTAGAGCTGAATTATTGGTTCTGAGGTTTTGTTTCTCTTTAACAGTGTTACAATAATGGTTGCTCAAGCTTTTTTAATGTATTGCTTTGTTAAAGTTACAGCCCTGTCCACCCCAGACCTGAGACTGATTTGGCTGAAGGTGAAGCTTAATAATGGGAAGAGTTTCTTTATTTTGCATCTACATCTTTCCAAAACGTCCTCTGCTAGCTACTTTCTCGCTTCCTCTTCCTCCCAGGAGCAAAAAAGAGGCTTATTTGCTCTAGTGACATTTCTGAAAATCTGCATGGCAGCATCACTGTTGCCTATGGAATAGTCATCATGTTCAATTTTGTTGATCCTCTATTTGTTTGCTGGAAAGCAAATCCATCTATTTATCTTCAAAGTCTGTTTTCCCAGGTTTCCGTTGCTTAAAGAGCTATACCCAGCTAGAGAAGAGTCCTTGACTGGAAAAGCTTACGGTATTAATGTTTTGCTCTGCTGTTCTAATGATCAGTGTGATGTTTTGGAAGTGTTCTGTCTTGTCAGCCCTGTTGTTTTCGCAGCCTGTGTTGATTTGGATGTCAGCTATGTTTCCAATAAACTTCTGAACCCGGAGTACTTTCTAGTGGGGAAGAAGAAAAAAGCTGTTCTGTTTACCATGCTATGAAAATTAAAGACCAAGGATTTTCAGAAATAGGAGCCTACGTTTAGGATCCACAGCCTATGTTTACACTTCTAAAGCAGTGGCCTAACTTTCAAAAGGGCTGCGCATCCAGCAGCTCCTGTTTGGCTTCCATGGTTACACCTGTCAAAATCCCACGCTCCTTGGGCAGGTTTTTAGATAATTCTGCATGAGGAGGGTTTAGTGTTTTGTATTAGATTTTCTTATTTGTAGGTATTTGGTGTAGCGTGGATTTCAATTTAGTGGCCTGATACAGCCATAGTCTGAGGTCACAATGTTTGCCATTCTCGGTGTGCTCACCATCATGATGCTGGGTGGCCCTGGTCTCTGGGAAGGAACGTGTGGGTGAAGCCAGCTCCAGCCTGTTGCTTTTGTTCACTTTGGGTGTTCAGTCTTACGCCCTGGGCTGAGGCCATATACATTGCCCATGCTGGTCAGGTTGGTTCAGGAGGGTAATGCTCTGTCTGTGATTTTAAGGAAGTCCATTTACCAGTTGACCCAGTCACTGATACACTCTTTGTCTAAAACACAGACCACCACCCGATCCTCTTTGTGCTAAGTTCAGATTCCTTGACCTGTGGTCACTGCTGACGGTCCGTTCTGGGCTTCCTGAGTACTGTTTTAAGTAATGACATCCTTGCCTGTCTTCTCTGAGCCCCCTCCGTGGTAGGGGTTTGTTGGCTGGTCACAATACCTCACTGACCCCTTTGTGGGAAGGGGACTATGGTAGCTCCTGCTGGTTCCTAGTGTGCAGGTGGTATTTCCAGGACTCCTCTGCAGCAAAACCTGTGAGTGCTGCTTCCTGACTCAGTTTGGGTTGGAATTCTGCTTTGTACATGCCTGTGATTTTTGTGAAGCCTGGAAGGTAAGGAATACAACTTTTTAGGATAAAATTTGTTTTCTATTCTGAAGAAAACTCTTGCATATTTTTCTGGAATAAAACTTCTCTGCTGTGTTTTTAGGCAAGAACAAAACAAGTATATTTAAAAAAAAAAAAGGAACTAGGAATGAATTCCCTTTGCTCTGTCGAGCTCCAGTTGTGGAGAGAATTTTGGCACATGAGATTTGGAGTAAAATTTCTCTGGCTGTGTTTTCAAGCAGAAACAAAGCAAATAGTCCTTACAAATAAGTAGTTGGAACAAATTATTTTGCTTTCAAGCCAACAGTGCAAGGGTAAAAGGAAAGAAGCGTATGATGCTTCTGACTGAAGATTACATTTCCTTTCATATATGGAAAATAAGGTAGTGGCTATTTCAACTTCTAACATGGAGATGAGCCCATTGATTATATTCAAGTCCCTCAAAGCCTTAAAGGAAAACTGGGCAGGCACAAGTGAAAGCTCAAACATGCCTTCTCAATTCCTAGGCTTCACCAGGGTTTGACACTCATCAAGGGGCCCTTGGCTATCTCCCGCTTCTCAGGAGGTGCTGTGCACAGAGGAGAGAGCGCTCCTGCATTCCACTGAATGTCTTCTGGAGCTGTTGACTGTGTCACTGCCCATGCCTTTAGCTATCTATCCCACTAAAATTCACCTTCTGAGGGCATGCACAGCAGAGAAACCCTTGTTCTGGGGCTGCTGGCCTGGAAATGCCATCTCTTGGATCTGCTGCTGCTCCTGTGCTGCTGTGGGGCTGGCAGAGCATGCCCATCTGTAGCACTGGCCAATCTGTAGGGCTTTCCAGGATCTAGCTCCTGTGACGTACTAGTACAGCAATATCTGAGGAAAAAAAATGTAAATTAAATAATGTAGAACTAACGAGCATCTTCTGGATGTTTCCATGTCCTTTGTCTTTTTCTACTAGCAGCTGCAACCCAACCTCACTTGGCTATTTTTAGTGTAGAGGTCAGTTTTAGAAACGCGTCCTCGAGTGCTCTTTGGCAAGCCCACGCAGCGAGGGTTGCCAACGGTTAAGCTGGATTTCCTAGAAGTTAGGGAGAGTCTAGAGGAGTCACCTAAAGGTGGGTACCTGAGATGGGGAAGCAGCTGTGGAGCCCAGCCTGCTCCATCCCTTGCCATAACCAGTAGGCAATGCTCCCATAGCTAATGTGAGCAAGAGCTTTGGAAACAAACAGCAAATACTATAATATTCTCAAGAGTTTCTGAAGAATATACCGATTGAATACACTTTTCCGTTCTTTTTTTAACTATAGCATATGCATCCACCATTTTGAGCATTAATCTTGAGGTCAGAACATGCCTTTTGGGTATTTTCCTGTTAATGAAGGAACCTGCTGCAGAGAAGCCGTAATATCCTAGCAATCTACATGTTCTCTGGCCAAAGTATGTAAAGTTTTAGCTTCTTCTTGAATATGTTGGTTGGAAACATGCCGGGTTTAGAAGCTAGATATTTTTTATTGGATTTGATGGGAAATATAAATTGGGTTTGGAAAAGGGCTAACCCTTCAAGCCCTCAATTCTCCCTATTAAGATTTTTCTTGCAACTTGGCCTCTTTTAAACTCCCATCTCGTGCATACTCTTTTCTAATCTGATACCTCAGCGTACATATCTAAACATGATCAGTGACAGTTTTAGCTGCGGGGTGAGACTTTCTGTGACAAGGGCAGTGAGCTCTGATTTGAGACCATTCATTGCAAGTGACTTCAGCTGTCTCTTCAAGTGACATCCAGCTACTTGAGGAATGAGGGATGACGAAAGTTCTTTGGACAGAAAACTTTCACTGACAAGAAGGTGACAGGTCCTTGCACAGCTGGTCTCTGATATGCCTTGGAAGAGGCCTACAGAGTTACTAATTTAGGTTTAGCGGTGGCTGCAAGCATGGAGCAGACAAGTTCTTGTAGATTTGTAACTCATCGGCAGGAATGACAGGAGTTGGAGCTACACTGACGGTGCTTGCGTTGTTGTATAACATTTCCAATAGCCCATGTTTATTTAAAGAGCTAAGTAAACTGAACTGCGAGCTATTCTCATTCTCATTAATGCTTCTTACATGTACCTGAACATGGTGTATCCTGTTAATTTGTTCATATATTTAGAGTGGATACTGACCTTTTTTAATGGTCTGTCAAGTTACAGTAATGGTATCCTCTTTCTTAGGGCTGCCTATCCCTTCCTTTTTTCCCCTCTCTGTCCCCCACTCTGTCCTGTGTGTCCCCCTCCCCTTTTTTTTTCCTGTCCTAATTTTCTCCAGTGCCTCCTATCAGTTTTTCAGCTCTAGTAGTGCTATCAAGAATGAAAGCTCTCATGTGTGGGAAGTGGGTGGCTGTTTTTCTGAAGGGAGTGCTTGCCTTGCTCAGAAAAAATTCATGCAACTCCTAAATCACTCTGCTACATGCCCGCCATCGCTCCTGTTGGCAATAATGCTGGAGGGAAATCACAAGATCCTTTCAAACTGGGAGGAGAACCATGTGGCAGCCTGAGCACACGCAAGTGAACTCTTCAGAGCACGAGGGATAAGGGCTGGCCATGGCACAGGCAGCTGGGCTACTGCTCAGTGTGTTTGTTGTCCTGTAGTTAGGAATTCTGCCCCTCTACTCTGCTCTGGTGAGACCCCACCTGGAGTGCTGCGTCCAGCTGTGGAGCCCTCAATCTCAGAAGGATATTGACCACTTGGAGCGAGTCCAGAGAAGAGCCATGAAGATGATCAGAAGGCTGGAGCACCTCTCCTATGACGAAAGGCTGCGAGAACTGGGCTTGTTCAGCCTGGAGAAGAGGAGGCTCTGAGGAGACCTCATTGCAGCTTGCCAGTATCTGAAGGGGGCCTACAAGGGTACTGGGAGAGGACTTTTTACAAGGGCCTGTAGTGATAGGACAAGGGGTAATGGGGATAAATTGAAATCAGGGAGGGTTAGATTAGATGTCAGGAAGAAATTCTTCACAGAGAGGATGGTGAGGCACGGGAACAGGTTGCCCAGAGAAGCTGTGGATGCCCCGTCCCTGGATGTCTTCAAGGCCAGGCTGGATGAGGCTTGGAGCAACCTGGTCTAGTGCGAGGAGTCCCTGCCCATGGCAGGAGGGTTGGAACTAGATGATCTTTAAGGTCCCTTCCAACCCTAACAAATCTATGATTCTATGAACATGGGCCTTGTCATCCCAGCTCTGCCACCAACCGCTGCTTGGCCACTGTCACGTTGTCATACTACAGTGCATAGGTAACTGCTGATTACTCGTTTATCTGTGTACCTGCAGTAAAGCTTTAAATGTTGGTGTCCACTGTGGTGAAGCCTCACCTGAGAAGGAGGTGTTTATGCTTTCGTTATGGGGAGTAAATGATGATGGAAACCTCAAACTTGAGGCTCAGCCATAACCCAAAGAAATAACTTACTGCTGGTGTTTGGGCGCTGCTGTTGTGGCAGATCTGATGTCAGATGATCCTCCTTTCCCACCATCGCTCATGGCTCTTGCTCCTGCCTTTCCTCTACAGCTTCTTGCGTGGTCGAGCTCTGGGTGTGCGCAGTCATCGTGTTTTATTCTTGAAGAGTATCGTCCCACACACCTGGTTTGGGGCATGGCTGTGGGAGTGGTGAGATTGGCACAACTGCGGGGATGGGCACATCCAGCCGTGACCGAGGAGAGGGGATGGCAGCGCACGGGTGAGTCTGCCAAATACAGACGTGCTGCTGACGGGAGAGCGATGCTGCGGCACTCCCTGAAAGGGCTGTTAAAGGGAAGATTGGACAAGTGAGACTGATGGTTATGCAGGAGGTAATGGAGACCACAGCAGCACAAACTCTGGGTGGTCCTGAGCTGAGCTCCAGGGTGACTGTGGCCATTTACACTGCTCAGACTTGTCCTCTTCTGCGCACGGGAGGACTCCATCAATACAGCTGCAGCTCTCCTGTAGGGTCTGGACGTTTTGTATGGGAAATACCACCTGGTTTACATGTAAGATTACAGAAATGCAATGTGTTTCTCAGCAGTTGTGCTGTCCCCAGCTGCTCTAAGTCAGGAGTTGCTCCGTTTGCAGCCGCCGAGGTTTTGGCCCTCAGTAAATAAACACCAGTGTATTATTGCACAGATCTGACCTCATTTGTTTTGTTTTCTCAATCTCCTTGACACATCATTGAGCAAATTGTCACTGAAGCAGGGGAGGAGGAGAGGAGATAATTAAATATTACATAAGGATGATAAGGTGTGAAGAAAATTATTACTATGGTTTAACATGTCTCTTCCAACTAGCTAAGAAGGAACTAAAAAATGAGCTCTGTGTAATGCCAAATAAACAGTTTGCTGTAGATACTCAAAAGGGCCAAGTGCACCTCTAACAGATACTTTGACAGTTAAAAAATGACATATCTATTATTCATGCTGAGCAGGCTGACAGGAGGAATGTTGCCCTAACTTTGGGATGGTAAACGAGGGCAGTGGAAAGCAGTGCAGCTTGTGAAGGCAGTCGGCTTTGTTTAAAGCAGCCCTGTCTTTTCAGTAGCCTGATTTGTACTATGACTGAGCTGAAGCTTCGGAGACTCAGCGCTACAGTGGCAAAACTGTAGGACTGTAATTTGGCTTTGTGTGTGTGTATTTGTGACTGAGGTCACAGCTATGGAAACCTGACGCAGACAAGGGTTTTATTAACTTTCTCCAGAAGTCGCGATCTGTAAAGGAGCGAATGATGCTTTGCTTTCTGACAACAAAACTTTGATTTCTAATGACTCATCTGCATGAGCTGATAAAATACTGAACGCTGTGGAGTCCTTTCGTGAAGGTTTGGCTTAGCAGAATATCGTGTGGGAACAAAAGAACAGCCTTTGCAGGTGTCTGGGGCTCTTCTCTTACCGAAGCTGGTATGCTGGTGTTTTAAAATGTCATCAAAATCATGTGTATCCATAAAATAACAGTGTATTGGGAGACGTCTGCTTTACACATGGTGGTTACACATCTCTTACTGTTGCAGTGTGATAGGGGTTTTGTGCATCAAAGGAAACTCGTTTCCTCTCAACAAAGATTGCCTGTAATGTGGAAGATCTCACAGAGCACATGTTGACTTACTAGAAAGGTGACCGACATGAAGGGCTCAGTCCTTAAGATCAGTGTGATTTTCGTTTCCCAGCTGCTCTCCTCTTGCTTTCAAGTGTACATCCCTGGCCTTTTCAGCTTTGATATTTGCCCAGGTGTTTCTTGGAATGTAGTGCAAGGTGTGTAATGCAGGTCACTGAGAATTGTTCCATTCAGCCTTGCAGTGTGGAGGAGTAAGATGTGGGAGACAACCCTAGAAAGTACCGGTGACCTGGAAAAGGTGCTTCATCTGCTGTTGGAGTAGTGAGTGCTGCCCGTGGGTTTGATCTGAGTAAAGCCCGAGGTGCCCTTGGTCCCCAGTTGGGCAATACTCATCCCCAGAAACCTTGGAATTCTGGTGCCAGGTAGCAATTCCCCTTCGAGTGGGTGCTCGTTGTGGAGACAATGAGCGGGGTGTGCCTCAGGGATCAGCCTGTCCTTTGACTTGATGCCCAATGAGCACGTTTGAAAATAAAATAAATTGCATCAAATTAGTCCAAGTGAGGAACGCTTTGCTGACTTCGCTCACGCTGTTTGCTCTCAAGCACTGGTTTGAAATGGCAGTGAAACCTTTGTCGTGGGGCACTGAAGGTGTTGCGGGTGGCTCGGTGTGCTGTGTGTTCTCCACCCGGGAAGGTTGACCCAAGCGCTGTCTGTGGCCCTCTGGGTGAGGCAGCGAGTGCTGCGAGCGCAGAAGTGCGGCTGTAGGGTGGCCCGCGTCGGCATCGCTCAGCGGGGCAGCACGGCTCCGGAAGGTAGAAGGCGTTGTGCAGGACACGGGGACTAGCGTGGTCTGTATATTTAGCCCTTTTGGGAAGGGATAGTGTCATCACACCCAGTATTGCACCCGACAATGGCTACAAGTCACAAGTGGAGCCAGCAGTATTTCATCATTTTTGTGGTGTGGAAGTAGAAGCGCCTGAGGGCTCAGATTTATCTATGGCTGGTTTCTCTCAAAACGTAAGCATAGCTTTATCTGTATACGGAAATTAATTTTGTTCAAGTGAAGCAGAATGCAGAAATACTTCTGGAATAAGGCAGGTGAAGTTGTTAGTTAAATCAGCTCTGTCTCCTGTGGTAAGTAGATCAAGGAACTGGACAATTTATCCAATAAATTGTCTAGGGATATCTAAATTATTTGCAGTGTCACTTTCACGTGAGCCTGAGGAATGTGAGGCCAAATTCCAGCCGACTGTATTGCATTCCTCTCTAGAGCCTGGAATAGGATCTCAGTGGCTATAAATTGATTAATGAAGGTATTGTTATTTACACCAGACCTTTAGGCTTGTAATGCTTACATTTTAGCATAAATGACCAAACCGAGCTGTGCTTCAGAAGGCAGAGCTTTAAAAGCCACTTGTCTAATTCAGAAGCAGAAAATATAATGGCTTTCATTGTTTTGGTTCTTTTTATTGTCTGCGTTGTCTGATCTTATAACTGTGCCTGATTATTTTTTTTTCTCCTCCTGAACCTGTGTGGCATCACATTAGCATGGCACATGAAGATCCTGAGGTGAAAATAAATCCACAGAGATAAATATCAAACTTCGAGATGCTGTTCTATGTAACTGAATGTTTATCTGAACTTAACACACGGCATCCAGTTAGATAATTTGCCCACGAGGCAAGTTTGTTTCATTTTTCACAGTGTTCTGCTACTTGGGATTATTTATTCAGTGCAGCAGAGCTCTGGACTAGCCTGATTTGTTAGGCAAGCGCAGTAAGGCTAGATACTGCAGTACTGTCTTTCCTGGACAATTCTGGAGTGAGGAGCTATCATCCAGTGCATCATGTTGCAGGATGGGCTGGAAAACTGGTACGGGTGCAGCTGTGGAGGTAAGATTCCTCCCTGTGAACATGTCCTTTCCCTCTGACCCCTCCTGCTTGCCCTGTGAGAACCTTACACCAGGATGCTGAAACTCTTGATATACTGTGTTTAAAAAAGAAAGGATAAAAGATCGAGATGAACTTGAATGTATCTGCAGTTAGCTTCCTGGGTGTGTGCTTGATTAGCAAAATGGTGACGAGGTGTTTACTCCACCAATAAGCACAAAACCCTATTGCAGGCTTCTTAACTGAGATGTAATAATCTTATATTAGACGTTCCTTTACACTTCAGAACCGGTCTTGCATGAATGCGTCTGAGAAGGGAAGCAGAGCTCAATGGCAATACATCCTGAAAGGCATTGTCACGGGGGTTCTGTTCCTTTCCACCTCTGTGTACATGAAGTTAAACTGCCCACTAAACATTTAGCAAACTTAAGCTGCTGCCAAAGAAAACATCTGCTTTGGACATGACTGACTTTATTTTCTAGCAGGAGGGCTCCATATATCAGTGCCTTGCCTTGTCTAATTTCATTAATGTGATCTTGTGTCCATCCCGTGGCAGTTTAATAGCCGTTATTTGTGGCCTCCATCAAATAAAGCATTGACCATAAATCCAACCTCACGTAAATGAAGATATAAATGTCAATCTGCATTACTGTATAATATTTATTATTTTAATTAAATGAAACTGATTGTGACATTTATTAGATCACAAGTTCTGTGTTAATGGCAGTGAATAGCAAAAAAATTTGCTTATTTCAGAATGGCAAAAAAGCTGCTAATTTTATATAATTTTAAGCAATTTTCCTAATGTTCTTGTCATAGGTTATGGGAGCTAGGGATCTGTGTGTGGAACACCATGTTTGTGCTGCTTTTGGGGATGTGAAATAGTTAGTGATGCCAGACACTGACATGTACTGCAGAAATGTCAAGGAACAATGTAGTGGGAACGGTGAACATGCTGGGTTCGTTAGTCACTTCGTAATACAAGTGCTTGCATGTAATTCAGCCAATTTTTCTCTTAAGTAGTAGGAATTAGCCAATCAAGAGTCAGATATTGCAGGTTTATGCTGGTAGTGGTTAAATTTCTTCAGTGTGAGGATAATACAGTCTGTAGCTTAAATTATTTTAACTTCCAAACTATTGTGAAAAAGACAGGAAAATATTTAATTTTAAAATACTGAAGTCCAATCCTGTGAAACTTAGTCCCAGAGGTAGAAATCCATTACAAATTAGAGGTGGTTCTGTCTTACTCTCCTTTTGTTGTGTTGTTCACTGTGCTTTTAATGTACTGAGTTCATGTTATTGGCATTGAATATAGGAAAGGATACTGGATAAAATTCCATGGTCCTGATGTAGGAAAATTCCTCAACCTGGCAAGTCTCACGTGTCAGTAGAAGTGTAAGAATGAAGGTTTGGTATCTGGTATGTTTTTTCACTTGCAGGGAGGGAGGTTTTATCAAAACTGAATTGCCAGCAGCCTGTTCAGAGCCAGGACATCTTTGTATGTCAGGGGTGTCATCGGCGTCTTACCACGCTGGCTGTGTTCAGAAAGGCATCTGGATTGTGATGTTAAATTTTATTTAGGAAACAAAAGAACTGAGGCACAGTTTATCATTTCACATCAAAAGATATCCTGATCTGTTGCTAGTGATGTCAGTGGCAAAACTCCTATTTAACTCAGTTGGAACTGGGGACACTTATGAAAACAGGATTAAACGGAGATTGTGGTTTTTATCTGAGCTTGACTTGTACCTGTGTCTTTCACAATGATTCCTTGAAAGTGAGTGGAAACAGGCAGACTTAAAGGGGGGTTGATCGACGGCTTCAAACATCTGGACTGTTTTGGGAGTAATTTCACAATGTTGTCTGCAGCTTGCTGGTATCTCTCGCAATGAGCCTCAGAGGGGTTTAAGCAGGAAAACCCTAAATCGTCTATATTTCAGATCACTTTTAACTAAAAGTGTTTGTAGTGTATTTGTAACAAAGCTGGTCATGAGGCTCCTGTCTGTATCAAATCCGATGGCTCAGCTCTAATTTAATTCCATTAAAGAGAAGATACTTCTCTGGAGTTGATCCTTTTGGTCAGTATTAACCGTGTATATTCACAGCACTCTGATTGCTAGATAGGGCCTTTTCAGGCTAAGTGCCCAGCCTTCTGTGGCATGACACAGAAGGATTTAGCCAAAGCAAAACTGGGAAGCTGGCATGGAAGAGGCTGGAATCAGTGAAGGCAACACGATTTTTCAGGTGTTGCTCTCCTGCATTTATTTCAAAGCTTTTCTGCAGGGCAATTGCTAAGGAAATGCCTTTTCCTTAACCAGAGTCTAAACCCGAATGAAGTGAAGCCAAGAAAACTTCTCAAGTGGGGCCCCCCTCTTAAGTTAGTAGTGTTGTTTCAGTCTCGCTCTTTCTGCAGATACTTAAAAGGCTTTTCCATGGTTTTCTGTGCAGTTGTAGATATGTAACTGTAACGCTTCTGTATTCCTCCCCAGTTTGCCTTAATGTGTTTTTGCTTAATTTCCCCTTTGTTTATATAAACAATGTGTGTTTGTATATATCTACAGTATTTCCTTTAAGCCTTTCTGGTAGCTAAACCACACAGATCTTGGAGTTGTGTTCATTTCCTCTGTAAGACACTTGGTGTTGCGCTGAGGAGGTGAAAACTTTGTTCTTTCTTTTCGCTTTGCAACAAAATGAGAATTCTCGGTGTTGAGGTAAGCACTGATGCTGGGCTCCTTCAGGCCTGCTGCTACACTCCCTCTGGCTCAGAAGCCCTTGAGAGGTTTGTACATACACACACTGAGAGACATTGTGTTGTCTCCAAATGCTGGTCCTGACAACGAGCTCTCGTGCTCAGCATCTGCTGCGCTGCCTCGTCGGGGCACCGCAGCACCACACCGCAGTCCGTCGCTTCAAAGTCTTGCTGGCCTTCAGGTCGCTTTCAGTGTACCAGAATATCAGGACTTCGTGGCTGGCCCTGCAAACCCTGCAGCACGCTCACCAAATCCACTTTCAGGGTCCTATTTCTGATATTCACTCGTGTTTGCTGGACAAGATCTTTCTTTGGTCAGCGTGTACAAAACTGAGTTCTTTAATGTTCTCAGAAGCTGTCTATGATTACATTCACGTTTGTTCTTACATATCAAGACTAATGTGATTGCCTGAAACTCACAGCCACCTTCAGTTTCAGGTCCGTTTTGGTGTCAGATGAGGATGTGTAACTGATACCTGAATGATTTTGAAGGATTCTGTAAATCCTTAGCCTTTTTATTACAGAAATTGAGGAGTCTATTCCATCCGTCAGTCTTACCCAGTCTTCACTCATTCTGATTTCTTGATTCCTTGTTCTACCATGATTTCAATTTCCTTCTGTGTTTGTTCTTCCCCTGGGAAATTAATCTGAGTCCTGACATGTGTTCTCCATCTTCCTTGTTGAGTCTGTGCGGCACAGAACTGATGATGTTCTTCGTGGCTGTACCTCCTGCCAATAAACTATACCTTTTGCTGCTTTAAGGCATTGTCTTCTATTGGTTCTTGTTTGTGCACCTGAAAATAAGCAATCCCTGCCACTCCCCAAAAAAGCGGGGTCGGTTGTTGTTGTTCTTGTGCTCTCTCCAGTCTCCCGAGTGTTCCACTGCTCTGCCGTGGCCGGATCCATCTAATTCCTTCCAAAAGCTGATCGACCCTCTCATTCCACGTGCCTCTTTCCTGTGCAAAGTGTGAAGGAGTCTGGCTTTCCAGGCTCATTTTCTGAAGTGTCACTGATTTGTTCTGTTACTTTGGGCAAGTCACTTAATCTCACTGTGGTGCAGTTTATCCACTATAAAATAAGTCTAATAATCCTTGCCCGCTTTGCTGAGCCCTGAATCTTGTTTGCCTTCTTTACGTGTGCAGTCCTAAGGGTATTATAAAGCTTCAATTATTAATGTTTGGAAAGTGCTTTGAGATCTTTGGATGGAAATCCCTGTATAATCATATTTAGCACTTAGCATTTCACAGCACAGTGCAGACGCTACGTAATCCCCAGAATACTCCTGTGAGACAGAATTACCTGTCAATACAATTATTATCCTCACTTTACTGGATAGTGAGGCAGGAGGATTAGGACCTAATCCTGCTTCTCTTCAAATAAATGGGAGTTCCTCTCCTGGCTTCAGCAGGGGCCTGAAGAAGTCTTCTCTGACACATCAAGTTTGGAGCTCAGTCTGGGATGCCAACCCATACTCATGGAGCCTCCTTCCTCTTGGTAGGATGGAGTTTGGGATTTCCTAGTCATGTCATCTGGACTTTCTAACATGATTAATTTTTAATTTTCCTCTTCACTATTCTGGTTACCTTCTATATGGTCTTTTTTTGGTATCTTTCCAAGTGCCAGTGTATTTACTTTCTGATGCTGTATGTAACCCTGGGAAATACATCATCCGTGAAATTTTCACACCACCTTTGCAGTTCTCTTCCTTCACTGATTTAGCCAGTCCAGTTCTTTCCCTCTTTAACAGCTTTATTGTTCAGCTGGACAATATTATTGCGTACTTAACTGCTGTCTACTGGAACACTGCTTCTACACAGTTGACCTTATCAAACTCCTACTCAAGAGAAATCTTATACCAGTTTTCTTGTTGAGAATGTTGTACACAGTGCTTTGTCATGGTTATAATGATCTCATGGCTGTGATTATGCTAACCTGCCCTTATTTCTCCCAGTTATTTTAGTCTGTTCCAATATTAGGCCAAGTAGACCTGCCTCACACTGGATGCTCAGGATCCAGTCTCCCCCTTGAAATGCTAACCAAAGCAGTGCTATATAAAGACTGCAAGAATGAGTCTTTAAAATTTGAATAAAAATTATTTAAAGAAATCTCGTATGTGAAGGGGAGTTTAAGTTCATTTTTCCCAGAAATAAGTTGAATTTTAAAGCTTGTCAGAGAAGAAAAATCAGTCTTGTTGAATTGCTGCATAATGCAGACGTGTAAGAGAAGAGATTCCTCCTCGATAACAGATACTGACCAGGCTATCACAGGATCACCAGCTTGAGAAGAATCTGTTAAAGTAATGAGACAATTTCTCTTCTGTCACAGTGGTGGTGCTTTTCTACATGTTGGCCCACTTGGTTCAGGGGACCATTTTGGAGTAAGCTCCTGTTCAGTGTAATTTAAGATGTTGGCATCCGTGCTGATCCCTTTCTGAAGACACAATTGTGAGTCAAGCGACTCTCAGTGAACCTGACGCTGGTGTTGCCGGAAGAGCTTTCCAGGGTGGGCCTTACCCTGGCTGCTCTTCGTCACTTGTCTTTCCTCAGCTGAGGACCTTCAGAAGACCTCTTTCTGTGCCACCTCTGCACAGCGCTGGAGGAGGCCTTGGACAGAAGCCAGGCTATCTGCATCGCCGTGGGCTCTCAAGGCCAGTACCGCCTCTGGCAAAAGCAGAGTTAAGCTCATTAAAAGCTAGCAGCAGTAGCACCCATATTCATAGCAATTTCTTTGCCTGAAATGGCCATTATTGAGCATTAAAGGTAAAATCAATTCTATGAAGGTAAACAGAGTTTTGTAGTAATGTGACCGTGCCCTGTAAAGTGACAGTCTGACATTAAGGATGATATATTCACATATGCTGTCAGTGTAGAGCAAGTAACCTGCCTGGAAGTAGGCCTGTGCATTTTGAGAATGCATTTGCAGTTTAACATGCTGTTACAAATGTAAGGAGGCTCCTTCTCTCTCCCTCTAGTTTTTTTTCACCAGCTTGACAGTTTTTCAAACATATTCACTGTCAGCCCTAACAACCTGTCAACAACTGCCATTATGTGAAAATTGCAAAGACTTGCTTGAGCACTGTGAAAACTGACAGACATGCCACAAGGATAAGTTCCTCAGAAACAGAGGGCTAAAACTTTTGAAAGGTGCTCCAGCCCTTCCGAGGCAAAATGAACAGTCAGATATCAGGGGAAAAAACCATACACTTGTCACATCTGATATCTATTTCTTTTCCCCTCAAATTGAGGTGTATGTGAAAGAATAAAACATAGATTAGGACAAACTGTGCACCTTACTCGAGTTGGTGCAATTTTCCTCGCTGTCAAGCATCTATGCAAGAAAGGCCAAATTTATCCGCTGTGTAAATCCCCTGTCTGTGTGGCCAGGAGAAATCCCAGGGAACACAGATAAAATTCAGCCTTGCAGAAAGTCTCCTATGAAAGAAATATTCTTTTTCTGTGTGGTTTACTGTAACTGAGATTGTATTTTTAATATGCTAGATTATGCTTAGAAGTGATCCTGCAATGTGCTGAGCACCTTGTAGGGCTCATTGTCTTGTCCTGTATGCGAGTGTTTAACAGATGCCATTCTGCTGACCCCCCTGAATTCACTAGCTTGGGAAATTGGTGCAGTGGAGAACATCTACGTTTCCCATCGAAATAAAATGGTTCCGCCAGGTTTGTGGGAGAAGAATAAATGAGGATGATCCTTTGTTGTGTAGATCAGTGTTGGAGTATGTCCCTTCTGTACACTCGTGCGTCATGTGCGAGCACCACGTGGCCAGTGAAAACTTTGGGAATTTGGAAAGATGGCATCTGAGCTCTTTGGGAAAACCAGTTTGTGGCACTGGGGGATGTTCAGGGTAGCCAAACAGCCAGGAGAAGTCACAGACAAGGGGTTTCCTGGCCCGGTGGTTGTTTCGTTCTGGCTGGTGTTCATGGGTGGTGAACAGCCACTGAAGGTGCTGATCCTCAGTGTGCGCAGCCTCCTCGGATGGGCTCTCAAGTCACATCACTGTTATCTCCTCGTTTGAAGCCCCGTGTGACTTCAGTACAAGGGCTGTGAACTGAACTTAATTGGAAAGTTCATGTACAGTTAGGTTTGAAACGTGCCCTGTGGTGCTGAGCTGCTGGAAGAGGCTTAAATCCTGAACTGCCTCCAGTGTGATCATTTACCATCAGTCCCATGGGAGCATCTTTGTACCTTGATTTATGCCTTGGTTTTAACAGGATTTGTGAACATTAACCTGTGTGGACTAAGAAGAAATCTGTCTATTCGTGTTATTTTAATGAGGGGGAGGGAAGAAAACCCACCAACTCACCAAATCCCCCCAGTAACATCGAAGTTTCTTTTGTTGAATGTATGAGAGATGGGATGTGTATGACTAAAGGAAATCTTAGGTGTGAGTCTTCCATGTGGCTTATGAAATTGCAGCTAATTACAGTCTTACGGGAAAGTGGAAACATTTATTTGCCTTACGGTATAAAAATGCTGTAAAATAATGAATTAAAGAAATGTTGGCCGTGTAGTTTATAAGCTCTGAGTTTACTTTTGTTGAATGTATGAGAGATGGGATGTGTATGACTAAAGGAAATCTTAGGTGTGAGTCTTCCATGTGGCTTATGAAATTGCAGCTAATTACAGTCTTACGGGAAAGTGGAAACATTTATTTGCCTTACGGTATAAAAATGCTGTAAAATAATGAATTAAAGAAATGTTGGCCGTGTAGTTTCTAAGCTCTGAGTTTGTCATGGTTTAACCCTAGTCAGCAGCCATGCACCACGCGGTTTTTGTCTGTGACCAAGGGCAGTCAACTATGGTGTTCGCTCTGCACTTCCCAGCCAGGGGATGGCATGGTGATATTCCTTTGTTTCGCAGCTGTGAGAACACAGTTGGTGTTGAAGGTGCCGAGATCATCCTGCGATGAAGCCCTAGGAACGCCTCGGTAACCAGATAGGGTGGCTGCTTTGGGTGTCTGTCAGAAAGTGGGGGCTGTGACACAGGAAGCAACAAACCCCCCAGCGAGGGCAACAGGAAAAACCTCTGGCAGAAATTGTTTCACTGCAATTCCCCGGAGGGATATGGCTGAGGTGCGTTTTGAGGCTTCTCCACAGTTTGTGTTCGTCTGCGCTTGTCTCGCAGCTCGCACCCGTGCGTTTGGAAGGCCCCTTTCTCTGGTGGAGGTGGGGAACCTGAGAGGCTGCGCGCAGCGGGGTGCAGAGCTGCGTACGAGCTCACGTTGGTGTAGGCTGCGGTGCTGGCAAGGCCAGTAGCGTTCCTTAGGAAATGCCTCATCTTCTAAATATTCTGTGACACAAACCTGGAAAAATCCTTATAAAATACACCTACTAGTAATCATCCAATAGCAACTCATTTTGCCTGTTATCAAACTGAGTAAGAGGAGAAGTCTCTTCTGTATTTTCTTGTAGTTGGCTCACAGATGAGCTTAAATCAACCCTTCAGTGCTTTTTATCTAACCCAGTCTGAGTTGCAGCAGCCTGTTGCAAGATTGTGGTGAGATCTGAAAAAACACTTGAGAATGGTCATCTAACCCTCTGTTTGCAAGGGGTTATCTTTTGTCTCTTCCCTTGATTTTCTTGTAGTTCTTAGGATGGAGATTGTTCAGGTAATACAGTTGGTTGGAATAGGATCTGGGTTTTATTAGGCAGGAGGCTGCCTGTGTATTTTGAGTGTCTTTCAGTACATATGGGAATATGTAAGGCTATAAATCACCAAAAGAAAACACCGTAGCACTTCAATAAAACATCCTGCTCTGGAGTGTGTGGGACAGAGAACATGAGCGTTTCACTACTTCCATGGAACATAATCAGTCACTCTGAAGACAAAGTGCTTGTAACTTCTTGTTCTAACATCTAACATTCTTGGGCAGGATTCCCATCCAGGGCTACTGCCTAGCAGCAAAGGACCAGACACTCCGAGTGATCTCCCGTCTCTGGAAAGCACTCAGCTTGGAATTCAAGCGTTGCCCTGTATCAGGCACGTTCATGGTCTTGCTGTTCAGCATCATGGAAAGTGAGTGTCAGTAGGTTGAAAAGCTCCCTTGACCGTGTGTAATGAATTCATAGGGCTTTCCTCATAACCTGCCTTCTTTCTGCCCAGTTTCTGCGGGATTCATGTTGAGTTGCTGGATCCACATAATAATCCCTAAAGCTCTTAGAATTCTTGTAACTTAACTGCAAGGTAGCAAGACCTGGCTCAGACCAGAGGAGGACTAATACACGTTTCCTACAAGGACTTTGATTTGCCGAGGACAGGTTTCGGTTGTCCATCTTCCCACATCTGCAAAGAAAATATTGATTCCAAGGATTCCAGATACATTTGATGGTTTCAGGAAGGAAGGCTCATGTTTTTTTCATCCACCACCATTCCAGTTCATCTTTTTTAAACCCTGCTGTGACTCTGGAGTTCAGGCACTGAGCGTTACTTGTCTGCCTCAGCCAGTCACTTTTGACATCAAGTGTACTTGATCTGGGGCTGGTAGTTTACTTCAAACATTGTTCATATGAATGGGTCTGGCAGCTGGGAGACTGCAAAAAAAAGTGCATGAGCAGTGATTCTTGTTTTCTGTCTTCAAACCAGATCTATTGTACTGTTTCTGCTGGCAGTTTTGAAGAGTCTTGACTTTGAAGCTGGAGAGAAATCATTATCCAAGTCGTATTCATTTAAAGTTGAGGCCAGTGGTCTCATAAGTGATCACTCACATTAGCCTTATGAACCTTCTCCATGGATGGGTGAGAAGAATATTGCCTTATTGTGGGGTAATTTAAATTAAAAAGGAAAGTCTGTGCACTGTGAAAGCACGCTGTATTACCTCTGTTTATACATTATGCATCCCAACTCCTATGGTTTGATTATAGCTCACAACTGTTTCTTTTCTCTCTTGACCTTCTTCAGCTTGTGACATGCTCTGCTGTCATTCTCAGAGTCTCCTAATCTTTTCACTGTTGAATGTAGCCTAATTTTCCTTCTCTCATGGTTAGGTATCTGGTCATTTTTTGTCCTGTCTTAGGGCTTAAACTCAGAAATTGAACTGTCTTAACTTTTTTTAAAACAAATAACTCCTGTTTACTTTTTTTTTAAGTTTATATGGCAGGTTTTTCTCTAACACTCAGATCTCAGCTAAAGCTTTTTCTGAAGGGCCTAAAATGTTTTTCAGAAAAGGTAAATCTGGATGTCTCTGCTTAACCCAGGGAAAACTGCGACACTGAGGTGAGGGCTCTGCGTAGAGAGAGAAGGCACATCGGTGGGAGCACGGGCACAAATGGGCACGTGTAGTATTGTTCAGCCACGTTCCAGGACCGTTACAAGGGGGTAGTTTGTGTAGTAAAAGTCATATTGAGACTTGCACCGTAAACTGGTCATTACAGCTTGATAACGCTTCCCTTCTGGGATTTAAGTGGAGCAGTTAGTACTAGGGGTCACAGCGGCACTAGGTTTGGGTGGGCAGTCAGGGCAAGAGGGTAGGACCCCAGGAGCAGTGGAAAGCCACGAAGTGGAAGGGATGTGTCATGTTAATTCAATGCAGCTTCACGCAGGCGGCACAGGGAGTTCCTGGGAGTGTTTGAAAGGGAAAAGTGGGAATGATAAATGGGGTAAGTCAGTGATAATTTGTGAAACCACACCTTTGTGCCATAGTCTATCAATAATTCCCTGGTCTGGTATTCGGATGATTTTCCAGTAGCAATAGGGGGAATCGAATGGTGACCAACCCAGCCTTCTGAATTACTGATGTAGGGAAGTAACAAAAGAATTGGGCTGCGGCGTGTGAATCACCCGGATGAAGGTCAGAATTACTACTCTGATCTCTCTTTGTTTAGCTGAAGTTATTTTGAGCTTTTCAGAAACAGCTAGCTAATAACTTTATTAGTGTGCAAGAAGTCCTGATAAAATCGTGAAAATGGGAGAAAGCAGGAGAAAGCAGAAGAAAGGATCCATCAGATCGGATGGGTGATTGGGTCAGTGGTGGTTTGGGCAAGGCTGCTCTCTCACCGCAGCCAGCACTGCCCAGACCCCGTCGTCGTGGGTGCAGGACAGAAGCTGTGCGCGCTCCCCCAGA
>NW_010243013.1:51768-65587 GCF_000690775.1 Eurypyga helias | reverse complement strand
CCCCCAGGGTTCCTGGCCCCAGCACCCCTTGCCAGGGCCGTGCCTGCTCCCCACAGCGATGGCTTGCAGCCTGCCGTGTGTGTCGAGGCGCAGGTGCTGATGCTTCGCAGGGCTCATTCTAAACTCAGGGCTGTGATGCAGGCTGTCGTGACCAAGACTGCCTGTGGAGTGCATCTGTCTCGGGGTGCTACACTGTTCTGTCAACCTCTTCAACATGAGGAATTTTCAGGTAAAATCAGTGGAGGTACTGATTCTGGTGGAATAATAAATGCTATCCCTGCTCAGATGTGTTGATTGCCTATTGTACCTTTCATCTGGGTGGAAAGCCTGGGTTTTCGTTTGTTTATTTTTATGGGTTATTAGGCTGTGTGAGAGTTTATTTTTTTTTAAACAAACAAGCAACCAAAAAAAGTCTCATAATGCAATAGACTCTCCCCTGAGGAGGAGTTTTGTGTTCTGTGTCAGCCAGATACAAACCATTGGGATCAAAAGCAAGAAGCCCTGGAGATACTGTGATAGTGGAGACTTCTCTGAAGGAAAAGTAGATGCTGATGAAAGAGGATGGCTTTTTGGTTCAGAAGAACTCAGCAGGGTATTGGTGGGTCATCTCAGACATTGCAGAGGTGATGTGCAACCCGCTTCTTGCTGCTGCATGTGGAGATGACCACTAATCTCGTGGAGCAATTGCCTTGGTTTTGGTGTCTCCCAGTGATGAGTCTCCAAAGAAATAGTCTGGGGTTTATGCTGTTGTACTAACAGTATGTGAAGTCCGTTAAATTATGCTTGGGAGGTGCATTTTGCCCAGTTTGAACTGCCCACACTAGTCACTCATGTGGGCACTCATGTCAGATGAACGGTACCTTCAAACTGATGTGATTCTTAACTGGAGATACGCTGTCAGCGTGGAAATGCAGAAACCCGAACACATAGCCATGTTGTGAGAAAGGGTGGTGATGTGTACGTAGGGGCAGCTTGTAGTGTGCTGAAAAACAAGTAACTACAGTTATTGCTCTCAGGCAATTAAACGGATCGTATGGACAGCCACAGCCTAATTTGTTTCATGGATGCGTGAGTGTAACATAGGTTGAGGTAAGCTCTGTCTGGCTCAAAATATGGTACGGTGCCAAAAGTGAGATCTTGGAATCTCCTACCCTGAGATCAAGCAGGAGCCGGGGTCTGACCAAACCCAGGAGACCTTCAGTGCTCAAAGACACTTATTTGTATGCCGTACAAAACGGGACTCTCCCAGGCTTTGAGGGACGCTGCTGGCTCAGCCCATATGGCGAGCGGGAGCGTTGCATTTATGAGCATCACCACCACCAAAGCACTCCAGTGCTCCGAAGCATACTGGGCAGCAAGGCCAATATACTGTTAACCAGCTGCCTGAGCCCCGTTTACAGGGGAGCAATGAGACTGGGAGCGGTTTTGTGTTTTCCTCCCGATGTGTGCTGATTCAGGGCTTCCACGGGCAGCTTGAAACCTGCTGCGGGGTTTGCTGGGCTCCCCGTTCCGCTCGGCGCAGATGGGGATGTTTCGGGGCTGTTCTAGAGAGGGGTTGTAGCTGTGTCTGCTCTGTCCTGGATGCTGCTCCCACCCTTAGCTTGGATAAGCTCATGGCTTCAGGAACGAGGGCTTTCCCCTGGTTCTAGGGCTGTTCCTGAAGGCATTCCATGTAATTCTGGGGACCAGCAGAGTGTGACTGGGGAAGTCATTATTTGTGCTGATAGATATGGGATTGTTCTAATTATTCCATATAATACTCTAATTATATGATTATGGTTGGTGGTATAAAACACTATTGTTAATTTTATAGTTCATTCATCAATAACATTATAAACTGGCATTTAAAAACATCTTTTGGTCGCTGTTTGGAGAATTTTAGTCTATTTTTGTTATCTATGAGATTTCTTCCTGACACTCAAGTTAGAGCAGATTTCGCTGGTAAAGGAAAGCTGAAATTCTCGTCTGTAGCAGGACTCCAGGAGCTAAAACTTTATAGATCATCCTGGATGGCATAATCCCCCCCAACAGGTATGGGAATCTTTGGGGAAGTTCTCAGAAATGTGGTAACTTTGATAACTTGATTTCAGAGATTTCTAGGATTGCTTATATTTCCTGTAGAGGCGACTATTACAGTACATGTTAGTGGGCTTCAGACATACCTTCCTGTCTTGGGAAAGCGAGGAGGGGACAGGTCAGACATGCAGGCAGTTTTAGAAGGAAATTACCAAGCAGAGGGGGTGATTTGTAGTTGGATTCTTGCAAGATCTACATGGTTGGGAAAGGACAGATACTGATACATATTGGAGTTTTCATGTTCACTGATATTCAGGAGCTCTGGGGGAACACTTTCCAAATGTGTGAATTCAGTACTGTAGCTTTTGCTGTCCTTCAGTGGGACTTTTCATCCTGATTCCTCAAATATGTTTGAACAAAGGTGTTTATAACATAAGTGTATACAATAGTTTCATACTGAATTAAGCCAGCTTTTGTAAATATATAAAGGTATAGGTATCAGCTTTTAGTGTCATTGTTCAGTGAATTAAGACCTCTAAAGATGTTTGCTAAAACAACATTCTTGTTTTAGGGGTAAAAAATGGCAGAACAAAATGAAGGAGTTTCTGTTTTCCCAGTATCTTTGGACTGTGAAAAGCAGGACTCCAAAGGGAGATTGCAAAGGTCATGGAAACAGTTAAAGCACAGTTTAAGACAGTGGTCATGCTCTCCTTGCTCTGTTTTTCTAACCTTATATTTGCACTTATTCTTTCAGCTGCTTTGCTTTAGAATCCCCGAGATAAATAGTAAGAGGTGTAGTAACATCCCTGCTGTTAGAACAGTGTCAGCAAACAACCTGTGGGAGCCCGGTTCTTCCCTCGCAGAGAAGCCTAGGTTCAGAGGAGCGCGAGCTTATGCGCCTCTGTCGCTCATTCCAGCAGCTCGTACTTGCAGTCGCTGGGGAGGATGGAATCCACATCTGAGACGAGATCCTGTTGGGGCCTCAAAACAAGGTGGTTTTTCCCCCTCCTTTGGGAATCTCTGCAATTTAAGTAAAGAAAGCAGATGCCAAGTACTCTGACCAGCAGCTGAATAAGTAAAAGACCCACCCCATTAAATACAAGGATGCTGTGATTCTCACAGACATGATAGACTCAGTTTTGGGGGTTGCACGGGGCTTTGTTAAGTATCAGTGGACAGACCTGGGTTTAAATAGATTTTTGAACTACTTGTGTTATTGGCAGGCTGTCATAGCATGAGAGGGGCAACTTTAAGAGTGGCTTTATATGCACCTGCTCAGTGCAGGGAATAGGGGAAGATAGAGTTGGCATTATTTGGCATATGATATACAGGAGCTGTGCGAGAAGTAGGAATCAATGAAGTTTTCCAAGAATTGCAAGCTGTGTCCACTAGCAGCGTTGTGAATATGCCTGGAGAACACAAAACAATTCTGCAGTCAGTGGGCTGTAGCTCCCGTAATCAAGGACTGCCAAAAATTAGAAATGAAAAGTCCTATTAGTTCATCTTCCCCCATAAAGGGATGCTTCCTTCATTATGTATGGGAGTAATAAGCTTGCTAGCGAGGGGAGGGAGTATGGAACAGGAGAGATTTAAAATAGTGATGGAGAGCCCAGAGCTGGGAGGATGAGACTGCCACAGAGGATTAGCGGGACTGAAAGCAATGTTTTAGTACTTTCCACCTCCAAAACATTGCATAGATATTAACCAATTAATCTGCATAAATGAGCCATGAAAATGATCAGTGGCTTTGTTGAAGTCCAAACAGAGTGAAATCATGTTTCAGATTTAGCACTTAACGTTCCCGGTCTAATGGCTTAGACGGGAGGAGAGAGTGTGAGGTTTTGGGGCGCTCCTGGCTCGCGGTGAGTATCCAGGAGCACCGCTGTGTTGCCCAGGGTGGATGGGCGAAGATGCTTTCCGAGGTGTAAGGCAGCAAGGGCTGCCTCTGCTGCCCCATGAGGAGCTGTGTGGTTTCACCAGTGACTCCCTGGAAGTTCTGTTACTTGTGACTGAACTGAAGTACACCTTTTCAAAAGAAGGTTTTGGGTTTAGTGTTCTAAAACCCAATAATGTACCACAGTACTTTAAAATGTGTTCCAATAATTAATTTTCCTCCCGCTCTCTTCTCAGTAAAGAGAGTGAATGAGACATCTTTAAAGACTGAAATAATTGTTCCTTTCTATGTGGCTATGGAGTTGGGTTTTGTTGCACCTCTGGTGATTGTCTTACGAGGCCAGAAATATAAATACTACATTCTTGAATGTTTTCCAAACCTCTTTTATACAATCCAGAAACATTCTGGGTTGTCCCTGCATTTTTGAAATTATTTTTGCGTTATTATGCTCTGGCTTAGGCAGCAAATAGCAGGTGTGTGTGTGTTCAATTCTGGGATTTGCTCTTGGAGAAAAATAATTAACACTGGCAGGAGTTTGATTGCATTAATTCACAAAAAGAAACACCCAAACGATAAATCCATAGTGGGAGAACTGCCCATATGTTGCAGATTGGCTTAACATGGATGAGGCATTAAATAAACTAAGTCTGAAAAATAAAAACCTTATCAGCTTTATTAGTGT
Organism: Eurypyga helias; assembly: GCF_000690775.1. NCBI lineage: Eukaryota > Metazoa > Chordata > Aves > Eurypygiformes > Eurypygidae > Eurypyga > Eurypyga helias. The sequence continues at coordinate 60,995 of NW_010243013.1, read as the reverse complement.
TGAACTCTGTGGCTTCCACTGGGGCTGACACACTTAATTAAAGATGCTCTGGTCTAATTAGGTTGCACATCAAAATTACAAATACAAGTTGGGTTTTTTAAAGACCTGTCTGCGCTCCAATTCCCAACGTTGTGAATATTTATTTTATTCAATCAGTCTCCACCTACACCAAGGGCTGTTAGGTTAGCTAACACAGAAACACAGGGAGGTGCTGGTTCGATCTCTCAGAGTGAACAAGGCTGGCTCGGATCTGGCATGTCTTGAGGAAGACAAGCGTGGGCTAGGGAGAAAGATGGCTTTATTCGAAATTTTAAATCCTCATCTGATTCTATTTGACTGGCTTAATTCTATTGGTGACTAGCTCATGAAGAAATCCATCGCCTTCATTTGTTTTACTACCTGTGGGATTGATTCCGGTGGGTCCGGTCCAACCTCTGTCGAGGTCAGTGGGAAGACTGCTGTCGATTTGATGGAGGATGGTTCAGAATCAATAGGAATGCTGCATGTCAGAACGGAGGAGCGGTCCTCCTTTCTACCACCTCCCATGCTTTCGAAACAGAATTGTTCTCCTTCCATCTCACAGGACAGACCTGGCGTACGCTGTGCTGTGTTCCTGTGACTTTCTCTCCATGGGCAAGGTAGAACATGGAAGACTTTGATTCAGCTCCTCTGGTTCCTGGATATGGGGGTTTTTTGTTGTTGGTGTTTTTTTGATTTTGTTTCTTTTTTCAGATACTTTGTACTAGTTTTTTAAGATTTATTTTCTTTTTTTAATTTGTAATTTTCCATAATGCACACTGCAGCTCCCTGTGGGTTTGTGTGCTCTCATGTTCAGGACAGCTGGTCTGAACTTAAACTCCCATCTACCACTATAATGTTCACTCCTCGTGCTGGTATTTGGGCAGTTCCTAATCACTGTGAACGAAACACTTCTGTGTCCAATGCCTGTCGAACCAGATAATTATGGCTCAGCCAAACACATGTTGGCTGCGGACAGGCATCAGCCGAGGGCGTTTCTGAGCCTTTTCATGAATGGCAAAGGCAAGCCCACACATAGCTTTTTAGAATCCATCATTGATTTCTGGTGCACTTTTGGTAGCTCTAAATGTTAAGTGACACCTAGACCCTCCCTCAGTGATAGCAGAGGGTTGAGATCAGCGGCTTGAGGCTTGTGGTCTTGCTGATTTTATTCAGCTTGGGAAACCTGAACCTACGTGTTGGAAAATGGACACCTAGAAAGAAATGCTTGGCCACAGTTTTAAGTCTGTCCTCATTTACAGCTGTGAACACAGTAATGTTTCCCAAATATTGTCCCTGTCACATCCTATTGTGGAGTTATTTTGCTTTTCCACACTCAGTGTTAACTTCAATTTTTCCTTGTGAGCGGAAGGCACACAGGCTCTGCCTTGCGCAGTTTGCTGTCACAGGGCTAGTACCGGATTAGGATTTTGAAATCATTTAAAACTATTTCTTGGAGAAAGGAGACAGCCAATTCTGATTTATTAAGAGTGACTTAGTGTTAAATGGAGTGCAACTCAAATGGCAGGCTGCCTTGAGCTATTTTGGCTGTGGTTCCTGCTTTGCTGATTGCATGTGTGTGTTTGTGTGTGCACATCCATACAAATTCACATCTCGCCCCGGAGCTGAAGAAAGCGATGCAGTCTCCGTGCTCCACCAGTGATCTACCTAGAGGTAGCGAAGTACTCTAAGTAGGCGTGATGTCTCAGTGGTTGAACTACTCTTTTTAATCATTTCTGCTAAACAAACCTGCAGTAGTGACACAAATCCCCAAGCTGGCCTCATAGTCTGTGCCCTGTCATCGAGAGCAATTCCAGGATCCGCGTTCTCAGTGATCTGCTTGAGTAAGGGCATAAACGCAGCTACGATAGGTACTCGAAGGCAGCGGTGGGCAGGGAGGAGTGCTACGAGGAGCGTTCCTGTCGAGACACAGGGTGCCTATGTCTGGGTCTGGACAGCAGTCCAGGCAAGCAGCAAGGCTACCTGGGTGGGTGAGTGGTGGGACCTACCCCCGCGTTCGCCGCTGCTGCTGCTGAGACCCTCTTTGCTTGTAGACCAGGCTACTCATTTCATTTTTCGTAACGCTGGATAGCACTGAATGTCATGCATCTGTAATCTGGGGTGTGATTTGCTGCTTTTCTCAGTGCGCTGCGTTCGTCAAGCTCTTGAGGGAGGGAAGGTTTGATGCGTAAATTGTGAGCCGTGACAGAAGACGTGGTCTTGTGTGTTTTACTATTAGTATCAGCCATCTCGGAGTAGAGGGGCAGCTCTATCAGTGAATTTTTTTCAGATGAAGTTAGACATTTAGGAGTAGATGCACCTCTTTCTACTTTCTGAAGGTACATTTCGTTATGACACCTTACAGAGCTCATTTTAAACCCTGCTTCAGGGCAAAAATATTTATGGCACACTTTAAATAAAACATATTATGTGTTTTGTACAAACATATGTATCATTGTCCCCCTAGCTGGAGCTGATATAATTTCTGACACAGAGTGCTATGCCTCATGCAAAATTCATGGCATGGCATTGCATAGGAATGAATGTGTTCCTGTAAAATACGGGCTTTCCAGCCTGGTAACCACTTAGTTTTCTGTTTCAGGAACCAAAATCCTTCGTTGCTGTGACGGTTTGAGTGAAACACTGTTGGTGACAGTGATGGTGGTTTTCTCCCACAGATGGTCTTTAGGTCTAGAGTCAATGGCATTTGTGGGTCTATATTCAACATAAGTCATCCCTTACCACAGCAACGGGGCGGGTCAAAAGCTTTCAATACTTTCAGTTTCAAATCCTTACTTATAAAGAGAAGAAAAGGATAGTTGTGTTCACAACATGCATGTTGTGGGAAACTCTCATGAAGTCATGTGCTGCTGCAGGGGTGTTACAGCATAGGTTACATCTGCTTCGTGCATCGTGCTGTGAGAGCATCATGTAAAGGCGTCCCCAGCCGTGTGGACAAACAAAACCAATACGGGGCAGAAAGATACTGGGGAAAACCTCTGATTTGAGAAAGAAGAATAATCCCCAAACCCAGAGGCTTCAGGGGGCGGCTGGAGAGGAGGTGAGTAGTGCCAGGCCTTGCCTTCAGGCTCGTGCCGGGAAGCACTGGCACTGGCCTGGGCTCTTCTGCTCGCTTCCCAGGGGTGAGAGCAGCAGCCTCTCGGGCAGTGGTCCTTTTCAGCCTTATCTGGTATCTATGGAGCCGTGGAGCAGTATTTGGGGAGTTCTTTGGTCTCTGCCAGGTCTGTCGCAGCTTCATCTTGGCTGGGGTGGAGAATCTGGAGGCCTGGACGTAGGGGCCACAGAAGATGATGATTACTTTTTGAACAGCTGAGGGGGCGATTAAAGCGTAAGTTTAAAAAGGAAATACTAGTTAAAAATCAAAGATTGGAAGGTCAAGAATAAAAGGGTTTAAATAAAGGCACTGTTCTTCAGTTGTCCCAGGCGAGCTGTGCTCTATGCGTGCGACTGCGCAGCGGTTCCTGGCGAGACCGGCCCCATGGCTCTCTCCAGGGGAAGGGGCTTTCCTGGGGCGGAGGTGAAGTGTGACTGGCACCGTCATGCGGACGAGATGGCTTCCAAGACTGCCTTTTGTAGCGTATTGAAGGCCTGGTACTGTGACAGCTACTGCCCCTTAAAACCATGCTGGGATGTTGATGAAACACGATGAAGCCTGTTGAGTCCTGTTAGTGACAAAGGATGGAGAGGGTTGTCTCTTGTACTGGCACTAACATCTTCTTGTGCAGAAAACCCTGCTCGCCCCACCTGGCTCCATCTCCCTGCCATTAGAGCCATTGAGACAACAAATGGTATTTTATCATAAATACGTGTCATTTCCGTGATTTTAACTCGTCTTTTGATTTGTTTCCCATTTTATGTTGTTTAGACAGGCTGATTTAGACAGTTAAAAATCCACTTAAGCATGATACATTGTGGCTGCCTGACAGACAATAACATTGATATATAGTACTAGATGAATCTCTAATTAGATTTTGGCAGCACTGTCACAGCCAGGGAAAGTTTCCCCAAGTACTCAATTGAAATGATATTTTATGCAACCTCATGTAACAAAGGCCATTTTTAATTAAGCGGGTCCCCTCAAAAGGAAGTTAAGCTTAACATTTTTTTTTTTTCAGTGGCCTTTGCCCTTGCAGTATCAGTCTTCTCAAATATACTCTTTGGTAGCATGGCTTAAAGTGTATATTTTAAAAAAAGTACATAAAGCAGATGAAAGTAGGTTATGAAAGTAGGTTAAAAAATTATAACTGCAGCTTGCCTGAATGCTGTATGTGAGTCAGTTGTAAGCATGGAAGCAATGGTCATTTGATAAATTATTATTGGTATTTGGATAGTCAAGGAAAAATATAGTTTAGGACCAGAGAATGATGATATGATTGCATAATAATATCAACATTCTGTAAATCTCAGCTTTTCTGAACACTTCAAAGTAACTGTAGAACAGAAGAGACTATTAAGCAAATGGAAAACCTATTTCCAATAACATCTAACTAAAATACTTAGAATTAGTTTCAGAGCCAGGGAGAAGCCTCTCAGAGGTCTCTGGATTCTAGTGCAGTGTAAATGTGAAATAAGAAGCACATAGAGCCATGCTACAGTTAATGGGGATGTACTTCATCTTGCTTTCTGCAAAGCTGCAGTGAGCTGGGTGTTAAAATCCGCATCGTTTGGCTCATGCTTGCTGTGGTAGCTACACGTGGAAGACGTGAAAGGGGCCACCAGATTGCCTTTTCTGGGTCTGGACTGCTGTTGAGGCTTCACCAGGCCTGCAGAGAGCAGATGTCGGCACAAGGTCTGGAGTGCCAACCGGGGAGTATCTACCCGCCCGCTGGCTTAAGAGTTGAAGAAAAGCTTTCCCTGTGGATGTTTACAGCTTAGAGAAAAACAAACAGTAAATGTACTATTCCTGTATCCTAGGATTTAATGACTAAAGATCTGTTTATTCCTAAGTAGGTATTAAGCAATCTCGAATGATACTGGTTCGAGTTGTGTGTCTGGATTGCGGTGCATGAAGAAAAAAGGGGGTTGAGGAGGGTGGTACTTGGGGAAGGGTCAGAGTGTCCGAAGTACATCGAGTGTTTTCCAATCCCATCCATTTCAGTGGCAGCAGAGCATTTATTTTTGACCCTAGCGAGATGAATCCTCTAATTAGCTAAACGAGGGCTGTTGGACAGTCATTGATGTGTGTAGCAATTTTGCCATTAATTGCAAGAAGTGCAAAATTCAACCTCGTCCACTCGGACCATCTATATGTATCAGTAAGGAGGTCACTCTGTGGGCTTGCTTACACGAAGACGTTAGTGTGGCAGTTTCGAGTGCGACGGCAGAGTGTATCGCTCCGTCCTGTGTAGGCATGGGTGGTGCCCTGTAAAGCAAGAGTTAGGCTGTGGCTTATTTTAATATGAAAATAATACACATGAAAATACCAGTGGGAATTTACTGTTCCCATTCCATCTGTATGAATTCCACGTTGCTCCTGTCCCATGCAGTGAGCAATTTTGTACCAAACTCTTGTTTGCGTATATTTCTGAGGAACTGGAGTGTAGTAAACTGAAAAGCATATTATTTTCTTTGCAGAAACAGGTTCTGTGGTGTGGGCCCTGTGACAGGGTGTGATCAACTGAGCTCAAATGCTGAACGCCCCAGGACTTCAGGAAAAAGGTAACTCCTTTGTTTTGTTTTTTGTTCTTCCCCACATACTAGTTGTTTCTAGTTGCAAATTTATTTGGAGTGATTGTAGTTCATGACTTGCCTTTTTTTTTTTTTGATGCATTTTTGTCTTTGTACTTGTATTTGGTGAGATTTTCTCAGCAGCTTTGAATGAAGATGGTAAGTTTACTTCCCTCTGCTCTACCCTGTGATGAAGGCTTGGTTCTGGTCAGCTTATGACACCCAAGCAGGTAGAAGCTTTCCATTGGTGATCTTTAACAGAGTACACTTGGCACCTACTAGCAGAGTGCTGTCATGGTAGGCCTTGATAGGAAAAGATACACCCTCCAGTGCAGTTTCAGGTGACTTTTCTGGGAAGTTTAGCTCATGTTCTAGTCCGCCCCCCTCTGTCCTCTCCTTGAGCTCTATTTACCTAGGTGTTTTAAGTCCTGGTTTAGGGCAGGAGCTTATTTTTCTTAAATAACTCCTATTTGCCTTAAACGGTAGATCTGATATCTTCTCTACTGATGAAAAAGATAGGCTGTTAGCACTGGTACTATTTATATCGTGCTGATGGGTTTTAACCCTCTCACTGAGTGGTGCTGAGGGTTTAAAATAATGACTGGGCAATAAATTTTTATCAGGACAGGTGTACAGATAGTACCAAAAGAGAGCATTGCTCAGGGTCAGACTATTCGAAGAATGGTGCAAGGTGAAACTGTTTCATGTGCTGCTGAGGCCTGATGACACACTGTTTGAGCTTTAGCCACCAAGACTTATTTGTTGTCGTTAACGACATCCACATATATCTACTACTCAGGCCTGTCTGAGTTATAGTCATCTTGTGTTTTCAGAAGAATTCATGTGTAGAGGGAAGGCGTGTCCCTACCAGCCATGGAACTCAGTGGGAGCCGAAGCTGCACCCAGCATGGTCCTGGTCGTGCACTGGTTGGTATGGGCTGACAGCGTAGGACAGCACAACTAACTTGTGCTGACTGACCACCGTACCCTGCTGTTACACCGAGTTGTTTGATAGCAGTGGTTGTGTCCAGCGGCAGAGACATTTTTTGTTAATATTTTTCACTGGAAGATTATGAAGCCAACTTGAATGTTTTATTTTCTATTGTTTTTTCAGCTCCACACTTCAGTTTTCTTGCTATAAAAAGACAGGTGTTGCTTCTACCATTTAAGAAACGCCCACACGTACCCAGCTCTGATACTGCAGCATCTGCTTTCCAACAAATTGCACTGAGATTTTTTCAATAAATAAATAAGGTATATAGAGCAGAGGGTGGAGAGTGGGCAAGTTTATATCAAATGCAAAAGGTCATGCTAAAATCCTGATTTAAAGTATGAGCAGAAAGGTAGATCCTTTTTGCCTAAGTGGTTCCTCACCTGTTTAGATCAGTATCTGAACTTCAGTGGAATCTCTGTACCTGGATAATACTGTGCTGGCATTTACTAGGTTCTCGCTGTGTGAATGTGGACGAATCCAGCAGCATGTTTGTTCAGCAGATACACTTTTGAGTTCTGTAGTCAAATGGGAGCTACTACAGCCTCGCTAACGCTAGCTTTCGATGCGATACAATCAAGACATGGTATGATTTTGTTGGAGATAGTGTCATTGTGAATGCTGTGTGGTTGAATGGTAGTCTTAAATACCTGTACTGTGCACACTTCATTCCCTCGGGACACTCAGCTTGTGAGATAATATATACAGTACTTCAGAACGTAATAAACCACTCATCAGCTTCACCCATCCCATGCCCTGGTGTGGGTCTATGCCATCTGATTCGGGGAAGCAATTAAAGATTCTGGAGCCAGGAGTCAGACAGTTCTACTCAGTCCTTATGTATCACAGTGTTGGGGGAGTCCAGAAATTGAAAAGGGGTCAGTTTGGCCAAGTATGTAGTTTGCCCCTTGAAAGCCATAGTGCTTGTATATCCTTCCAGGTGTCAGGCTTGTTTGCCCTGTTATCCTTGTACAATAGTGAGCATCACATGGCCGGTGTTTGACTTGGTTATAACGTTTTCCCTCTTCTGGTTAAACTGTTCAGTCCAAGGTCTTGGATTTTCAATAACAGTTAGCTGTTCCTTCAGTCGTCCATGTACACTGACGTGACAAACCACGAGGGTGGAAAAGGAGGGTAACCCAAGAGTCTTTGTCAGCAAATAGGGACGTTAAATTGTAGCTTTGCTGGGAGTACTTGGCTGTTACGGAATTCCTTCTACTCGATAATTCAAACCACTTTACAAATATTTCTATTTGGACTTCTTAGTGTTCATGTGCACCAAAGAAATGTTGCTTTGCCACCTTGCAAATGACTGTACAGAAGAAAAGGAGGTGGAAATGGCTGAGTAGCTTTATCCCGTCGGGAGGGTGTCCCTGGCGCAGCTGCTGTATGTAAGGCCAGTGCCAGGGTGTCTGTGTTTCCGTCAGAAATCCGTGTGAAGGCCCTGACTCCTCAGCATCATGTTGTTGCTGTTCCAGCATCGTCCTTTAAGTGAGGATGTGGCTGGAAGCACTGGTGGTGAGCAAAACAGGTCTCTTCTGAAGAACTTGAGGTGGAAAGACACAGCCAAGGAAGTGAGAGCTGTCTGGAGTGATCTCACTGTCCTTAATTGTCCTTGTCCATTACAGGCTCATCTCTGTTTAATTTCAGAAAAATATTATCTTTAGGGGAATTCATCAGGAGGAGAAAGAACAGGCAGGGTGCAGCTGTTTTTGCAGCATAGAGAGCTGACTTGGGGTTGGTATAGGGGTGAAAAGCAGGAGGAGGAGGAGGCCGGGCCTTAGGGTTGGCAGGCGTTACCACCGTGGTGGTCAGTGGGTGTTTGCCACATGTGTACGTGAGGGCAGTGAGGATCCCAGAGCTTGTTTTCCTCTGTGTGCGGCACAGCACGCTGGCCTAGATTTTATTGCTGTGACCTGAACTCATCTTTGTACCATAGGGGAAATACTTGCAGTGCTTTACAGATCTCGGAGACAGTCTCGTTTTCTCAGCACAGAGCTAATATATCAAGCTAATTTACTGCCGTGGTGTGTTGCAAAACCTATATAACATTGAGTAAACACTGTTGGCTTATACATTAACTGTAACTAAAACCCTGTGCAAACTTTATTCTGGCTTCAGGATTTTCCTTGAAGAAGTGACTAAGAAAAGAAGTGTAGAGAAGGGGTTTCTCTTGTTGTTTCTCTTTTTTACATTCAGGAAACGTTACTCTTAAACTTGGCAGTTCTGTTAATTCTAGGTCAAGTGGCAGGCATGGGTAGGAGCCTTCTGCGTGGATCACTCAGTTGACTCCCTCTCTTTTGTCAGGATCCCTTAGCACTGTTTAATCTGGTTTCTTTTTCCTATTTGGTGTGCAAATATAACTGAAAAAAGTAAGAATCTAGATTATTGTCTGCTTTGGAAACTTAGTAGAACTGCTTTGCCTTTGTATGCTAAGCATTATAATGTTTTGAATGATCATCTGAAAAAGGAAACCAGATATTTAGTTCTTTGAATTTATGTGGGACTCCTTATCTGAGGAGTGTAATGT
>NW_010243013.1:15892-51737 GCF_000690775.1 Eurypyga helias | reverse complement strand
AGGAATTCATTAGAAAATAAAGCACTTGTGTAAGGAATGTTCTTTAAATAGGAGGAAGGATATCACCATGCTATTATTTAATTTGGTGTACAGAAATACCAGCATTTGCCAGTATATAAGTTAAAAAATTGAAATTTGGTTAATAAAATAATTGTGATCTCTTGCTATGGTGCTCAGCACCCCTCTTGTGCAGACAAACAGGCTGAAGCTGTAGATTTTAAGTCAGTAGCCCAGTATCAGACAAAAAGGCAAATGAGCAATGCAGGAACGAGTAATTCTGGTTCTTGGAGCCCAGACTAGCTGGGAGTGCTTTCTGAATGCCAGCTGCAGAAGGGCACTCTGACCCCTTAGGGTGACAGCCCCCAGCTGCCGAACTCATCAAGCAGTGAGTGAACTGAAGGGGTCTGCTGGGGGTATCGATTCCATACCACAAAACCTGCCTGTGCTCTGTCCTGCCAGTGCTGAACAGGGCACTTGGGATCTCGTCAAGGATTGTTGGGATTGTTCGTGGCTGCTGGTGCCGTGAGGCACTGCTGAGAAACCAGCAGTGGAAGGAGTATGTGCAGGCAGTGAGTCGATCGCGCCTGTCAGAAGAGGTGGGAGAAACACCACTGCTTTGGAAATTTAAGAGTGGGCTGGTTGCTCTTGTGGAAAGTGTCCTGGAGGGAGCCTGTCCTAGAAAGGTGTGCGAAAAAGCCTTCTCTGTGCAAGTCCTCTAAACCCTTTTCCCCCATTATGTACATCTTTCTTATTTACAGTAACCATATGTTCTAGTTTTACTGGGTCTTTCCCAGTTTCTCATGTGATACTGTCCCATAGTCCTGGGAGCATGAACTAACATTAATCAAAAAACGTGAGGACTTTATTTGTATTCAGGGCATATTGCTCTGCTGAGTAAAATTCATTCTGGCTTAACTGTGAACAAACTTTCCAGTGGATGAGTGTTAATCCTATTGAACAGCGGTAGGAATGAAAAGCAAAACGGCTTCAGAGCTGTTGTTTTGCTCAAAGTGAATATTAATGTCACCTATTCCGTGTTTCATGATAAACTTGGTGCATTACTGGAAAAAATACCCTCCCATGAGCAAGAGCCAAATGTCACTACTAAGACAGATTCTGACAATAGGGACATCGGCGTTTATTCTTGAAAAACCATCCCGTGTGTCTCCGGCAGGAGTCTGGCAACCCCAGAATGAGTCCCTGAAAAGCATCCCCTTTTTTGTTTCTAAAACTGAGTCACTTTCAATCACTCGAGGTTTCTACTGCATGGGGACAAGATTTTGGGTGAAGGAGTACTTAAAACTTTCCTTCTGAACTCACATTCCTTTCTGACTTCCTAGGAATTTATTGCTGCCGAGGCCTGGTTTGGAAGTGTCATGGGCTGTACAGCATGGGCTGTGATGCTTTTTGAGTTTGCTACAAAAGAAAAGATCGTTTCTCACTGTTTTTCTTGTGGTAGTGGGGAGGGAGGGAAGCAGCCTCAGGATTGTTTTCTGGTTGTTCTTCAAAGAAAGCCAATTGAATTGTGGTTTGGGTTTTTTTTATCATGTACAGTCAAGAGAAGATTCTTTCATGCAGGATGGGTAAACAGATTACAGGGAATCCCATTTTTACTTCTTTTTGGGATATGAGTTAGACTTGGCACTGAATTGTGGTTATTTGTTTTGTACTACTTAATTTCCTGATGGAGCCTGGAGGTCAGAATTCTACAGTGGATTGAGCATCTTTTCTGTTCTTGCCTAAACCAGGAACAAACGGACACTATAGGCCTGATAGAAACCCCAGAGGGGGCAGCAGAAAGACTGCCATTGACTTTAGGGTTTGGATCAGGAGCCTCTTAGAGATTCTGTTTTCACATATTTAAGCAAAATCCTGGAAGAAAAATATCTGTTAGTTTCAGATTTCATTACAAACTTCAAATTTGTACCAGGTTTTTACTAGATAATGCTTTTGGAGACTCTTACTGTAGTGTAAGAAGAGTAGGGTTAATGTTTGAATCGTACGGACAATACTGAACCCAAACACTGTACTCACGAGCAAGGAAAGGATGACAGGGGAGGTCCTTATATGCAGCTTGGAGTCCGCTGTGTTTTCATCACTGAGATTGCTGAATTTTGGAGATAGGCTTTCCCAGTGCTTGGGAATCTAAAATCTCCTGTGATTTTTCTCACACTTTCAGTAAGTTCATGATTGACTCAAGTATTGATGATCATTTTCTTCCAGTAGAGAATATCAAGTTTAACAGTTCACCCAAATGCCTTGAAATCCTTAATTTGAAAGGGTTGAAAAAGGCCTGTGAGAAGCAAAGTCGAGCAGTGATGGAGCTGGAGTGTAACCCACATGTTGGAGAAAGTCCAGAGGAGGGTGATGAAGATGCTCAGGGGACTGGAACTCCTCTCCTGTCAAGAAAGGCTGAGAGAGTTGGGCTTGTTCAGCCTGGAGAAGAGGAGGCTCCGGGGACACCTTACAGCACCTTCCGGTGCCTGAAGGGGCTACAAGGAAGCTGGGGGGGACTTTTTCCAAGGGCCTGTAGTGACAGGACAAGGGGTAACGGGTTTAAATTGAAAGTAGGGAGGTTTAGATTGGATATCAGGAAGAAGTTCTTCCCAGAGAGGGGGGGGAGGCCCTGGGACAGGTTGCCCAGAGAAGCTGTGGATGCCCCATCCCTGGAAGGGTTCAAGGCCAGGCTGGATGAGGCTTTGAGCAACCTGGTCTAGTGGAAGGTGTCCCTGCCCATGGCAGGGGGGTTGGAACTGGATGATCTTTAGGATCCCTTCCAGCCCAAGCCATTCCATGATTCTGTGTTCTTACTTGCTGTCCATGAGTTCACTCTTTCAGCCACCATTCCTCTCATCATTTTATGATCAGCTAGCAACCTTTTTCAATGGCAATTGGATTTTTCAGATAAAGCCACTAATTTCAATTGTACAATAGAAATCAGCTTTCAATGGTATTTCAATTAACCTTGCTATTAAAGAAATTGCTTTTTGCCGATACTCAATGGTTGGTTGACATTCAGAGAACACGATTCCTTTAATACAATCTGTATTGAAAGAACAGCTTCCATTTGTTGTCTTTGAACGAGCTTCTTGTAGTTTGGGTAGTTTTCAATAGAGCTGACATAAAGCAGACTGAAAACAAACTTAGGAAGTATTTTGAATTCTAAGCTTTTGAACATTTGGTGCTGTATTCTCTTCCGTCCAGGCATGTGTCGTGTATCGTGTGTTCTTCTTTTGTAGGGATGTAAGTTATTTACTTAACCCACCGCTGAAAATAATGCATGTGTCTAAAGGGGCAGACAGGCACATGGTACGACCTCATCGGTGGCTCTCATGCTTTATTGCTGGTGGAGGCCTCAGGAGGCAGACGTGGCAACTTCCAAGCCTGGAATGCCGGGCTGGTGTGCCGTGCCAGGCTGGCTGCCAGTTTGTGTGCTGCCTGTGCACTGCACAAGGAAATAAACTCCGGGGAGTCTTGCCAAACACTTTAAATTTCAAGTGGGGTCATCCCCATAACCCCTGGTAAGAGTCACCCTGTTCTGATTTGCTGAAACACCGTGTGGTTGTCTGGCAGGAGGGAATTCAGGGTCCCCTTTTTTTCTGAGGGCAAAGGGAGTTGACTGTCTTCACCCAAAATGTTGTTCTTGGCTGTCTGAAGGCCGGGTGGCTTTGCAGCACGCTGGGGTGACAGAGCCCTTTGAGGAAGCACTGTCTGAGACTGGGACGTTTGGGCAATGCTGCATCGCACTGGGTAGAGCTAATGGCTGTTGGAGAAATGAGGGAAGTGCAAGGAATCGTGCGTATGGGCTGTGATACAGGTTACGCTGCTAAACGAGTGACCTGTAGGAAGTCAGGGCCACCAGTGCACAGGAAAGTGATTGGATGGACGAACAGATGGACACAGACTTCTGGGACAGATCCGGAGATATTTGTCCCAGCATGAATCAGACTTTGAAGGGTATTGGTGCTGGATTTCCTACCAGAGGATGACTTTTGTAATCACACCGTAAATTAGAATCATAGAATCATAGAATCACTAGGTTGGAAAAGACCTTAGAGATCATCCAGTCCAACCGTATCTGTCCACCACTAAACCATCTCTCTCAGCACCTCATCCACCCGTCTCTTAAACACATCCAGGGATGGTGACTCCACCACCTCCCTGGGCAGCCTGTTCCAGTGTGTGATAACCCTCTCGGTGAAGAACTTCTTCCTTACATCCAATCTAAACCTCCCCTGGCGCAGCTTGAGTCCATTCCCCCTCGTCCGATCATCTGTCATTAGGGAGAAGAGACCAACACCCACTTCTCCACAACCTCCTTTCAGGGAGTTGTAGGCAGTGATCAGGTCTCCTCTCAGCCTCCTCTTCTCTAGGCTAAACAAGCCCAGTTCCCTCAGTCGCTAATTCTGATGTTGTCTGACGATGAGACGTACTTGGAACATCCTGAACGCGGGGGCTGCGGTCTGGAGACGGTAACTTCGCTGTGCCCGTCTTGGTATTTAGCATAGCGCGAATCGGTGCTGGCTTTTAACTGGGTGTTCTGTCAGCAAAATGCTGGATAGTTAGGGCTGAGGAGCCCAACATGCCCATGTTCTGCAGTTTCAGTGGCTTTCCCTATAGCCATTTTAAGAACCTGTGTTTGCTTTTGAACACAAGGACACGGGGCCTGGTGTTAGCACATGTGAGCCTGTATTTGTAAGCAGCTTGCAAGGAGGCTCAGTCTGTGGGTGACCCTACAAAGACTGCATCTCTGGGGGCGGAAGAAGGCATCTGGAGACCATGCACATTTTGCCTATGAACTCGTTCTTGCAGGAATCCGATAATCCGGCTCCAGACATTGTGGAAGGGATTTCTAGTTGGCATCTGGCGAAGGGGAGTTTATCAGTTGTGTTTAAAGTGGCCCAGCCTGCTTTCAAAATTGTGTTGTTTGTTTTCAGACAAAAAGTCAAACCCTGTGCTTCCAATTTGCTTTTTCATTCCTGAAGACCACAGAGGTGAAAAACATCCCGATCAGAAGTGGGCTTTTCTGCTTTTTACATTAATTGAAATCCAAGCCAAACGACCCTGCCAGTGGTTGAGAACTGGAATTAACTGAGAGGTAAAGACCAATCTGCAATTAGAGCAGATGACAGAGCAGAGCACTAAGGAAGAATATAATAAAAGAATAAAAAAGAGACAGCCAAGTTGTCAGCAGTGTAACAATATTTCAGATAATCCCCTCTGGGCCATTTTCCTAACAGCAACCAGTTGTGTTTATCTGAAGATTAGTGCAGAGATTTTTGATTTTACAGTGCATGTTCCCCATTTACTTTTTAAAAAAACATTTATATGCTTTTTATATATGACACTTACTATTCCACGTGAGGTAAACAATACCACATGGCTTTAGGTTTTATTGGCAACACACGTAATGTTTGGGATGGGGTCTGTAGTAAGGAGAAAGCCAAATGATTTGGTCCTGCCAGCTGTTTAAATGAGGATTAGAGCCAAATGTTTGGGTCCCAGGAAGTTGGCCAAGCCTGGATACTCACAATGTCATCTTGCACGTACAGTACATCGCTTAATATTTTATCATGAGTAATTTTTTTTTTAAAGAAGCTGTTTGCCATTTCAGCTCTGCTCACAAGAGAAGAAATCATCTGAATCAGTTAAAAATAAAAATCTTCCTTTGGCTTACTGTGAGAAGAGAATTTTGCCCACGTAGGAGTAGAGATCTACTGTGCTAGGGAGAGGGAGGGAGGTGGGAATTGTAAGAGTGTGGCTTTGACAACGCTGCCCGGTCCTGTTCCAAAGAGGAGGGAAGGATTTGCCAGCAATTGCAAACAGAGGCTTGAGTTTCTGCTGCCTTTTAAGAGATTTCTCTCGTTTTAATAAATGCTTGAATAAAAATGTTAGAAACGAGCTGTCAAAAAGGATTATTATTTTTGCATCTGATTTAACCTCGTTTAAGCAGGAAAGTTGCATTAAACTGGTGGAAATCCTGAAATAAGAGTGGCTTTATCTCAACTCTGTTACTGGATCAAATCCCTGATCAATTGGAAACAGGTGTAAGTTAAAATGAAGCAGGGAGTGTTCACACTGAGATTGGCCCTGGTTTAATTAAAT
This sequence comes from Eurypyga helias, assembly GCF_000690775.1. Classification (NCBI taxonomy): domain Eukaryota; kingdom Metazoa; phylum Chordata; class Aves; order Eurypygiformes; family Eurypygidae; genus Eurypyga; species Eurypyga helias. Next base: position 45,632 of record NW_010243013.1, on the reverse strand, counting down.
TGATTTTCAGATCAATTAAAATTGAGCTGCTGCAATTTGCCCTGTTATTTAAATTAGGCCTGGAGGAGCAGTCTTGGAATGAGGGACTGTGCACAATATGAGTAAGAGTATCTGAATCAGGACCATTATTATTATTATTTACGGGAATCTACTTTTCAATGAATTATTTTTTTCAAATAAGGGGGTAGCAGCCATAATAGGCCACTGGTGTTGGCTCCATTGATAATTATACCATTTTTCTCCTTTTCATAATTGTCCTAGTATGAACTGTGCTATTTTAGCAGAAAGTGTTAATTATTTTATCAACAATTGGCAGACCCTGCTTCAATTTACTGGTTTCCCTTTAACCAAAACAAAGATTACAGGCCTGATTCCACAGCTCAGCTGCTGATTCTTTACTAAGAAACTTGGGAACCCCTTTCTCATGAAACACTGTGTAAAGCTTTAAGCACTCTTTGAAGCTGAGTTGTATTAAATGATAGACAAAAAAAGCCCTCTGAAGAATTGGTGCTTAATTACAACTTAATTAGCATAATTATGCATGCTAATAGCATCTCAAATGAATAGCAGTTGTCAGGAGGTTGGGACCATCTGTAAGAGTGTCGGATTAATACATCATTTTTTATTTCTAACAACGCTGTAACTCTTTCTTTTTTTTCATTAATCAAGTTCATTTTTATTATATAGAAAATTTGGCATTTTTCATTATGGGCCATTATCCGTTTCCCCATGCAGTCCTAATACAATACTAATGAGACCCCATGTGGCTACTCCACACTGACAATGGTAGTACAGGTGTATTATTATAATTGTTACAAACAGCGCATTGTACCTCAGGACCAGCAGAGTTCTAATCTCAAGATAGCAGGGTTTCCACTTGGTACCTTCCCTTGGGCCCAGTACAATTTCCAGAGCTTTATGAAAAACATACATGTTTGTGGTTAGGCGGAAGCAGATTTAAAGGGATAGAAGCGTGTTTGTTTTAGAGCCGGGAAAGTTCCGTCAGCTGCTTTGGAGACGTTTTGCTTTTGGAGGCTCGACTAAGCTTTGAGCTTAGAGGAGAGCGCTTGCTCCAGCGAGCTGCTGAGGGGATGGGGATGATGCAGGGCATACGCTAAAAGCACCGCTATCAGCTTAAGAGTTTGTGGGCGTGGGATCAAGGTCCAGAAGCATAATTCACTATAAAATATAGTCAAAAGAGTAGTGGCAAACGCGCCTTGGATATCTGAATATCTGAGGAAGAAATGTAAGTAGCCAGGTAGCCAAGTTCTAGTGGCACGTACGTACGCACGGAAAGCGGCATTGGGAAGTTTGGAGCATCTCTTGCGTTCGGTGGGTTGGTTGACCTCTGCTGCCAGGCATGCGGCTGGAGCCAGAGCACGGGGCCTTAAGTCTGTGGACTCGGTTCAGTTTTACGGCGCAGCAGCTTAGTGCATAGCTGACCTTAACGCTTGTGGTTTAGCTTTAACTAATTGGTTAATGTTTGCTTTGTAGAGTCAAAAAGCTCTGTGTAAGCTCTAAGGATTATTTTTTAGTGGCATGTTGGTATATTCATGCCTAATGTTTGTATTTGATTTTTTTTTTCTCTGAATACACTGTGGTTTTTTCCAGAGAAGATTTTCCCAAGGGATTTTTTCTCTTACTTTCCCTAAATAGCCTTCTGAAAACTAAAGGCCTTCCAGTAAATTCTGATTTCCTTTGGTGGCCTGACTAGAGAATGAATGGAGCAGGTTTGGAAAGGCATTTTTAAGGAGAGGGGAGTGAAAGAGAGAGGAGAGGAGGACAATCAACAAAGCTGCTGTGCCTGTATTTATCAGGCTGCCAGTGGGAGCTGCACAGTTCAAACTGCACTTCTCATCAACCCTAAACAAAAGAACATTGAAAATAGCTCAACTGACACAGTCCTCATCATAACTCAGGGCTGGGTGGCAGGCACCAGTAAATCCTGCTCTCTCGCTGTTGTTCGTGAATCTGTGCGTAGAAACCCCTCTTCGACACCTACTGGGGTTGGCTGCTCCATGGAGCAGCCCCATCAGCTTTCCCCCACTGTTCAATCAATCTAGACTGGAGACAAATGCCCTGTGGCTTAGGAACAGGGCCTGGCCCTGATCCAGTGAAGATTGCATGTAAATTAGCAGCATTAATATGTAAAACAAAAGCGCAGCAGAGCCTATTTGTCCTGGTGCACAACCACTCAACGCATGGTGCAGACCCTGGGTAAAGCAGCCAGCGGCACACGGAGATTAAACCTCCCTCCCCGCCTCCAGTGTGCTTGGATGTCACATTCCACAGAGAATCCAATGTAAACAGGCAAGAAGGTATTTAAATGGGAACTGGACATCGCTGGGACAGTACTGCAACTGGTGTCTCCCACTGGTCTGCGCCGCGTGTCCGCTGCAGTGTTCCAGGTAGATCAGGGAATGTACTCGGTGCTTCTAGCCCCGACTGCGTGGCACTTGATCCCGGTATTCCTACGGTACCGGCACAGCCTCTGTCTAACTCTCATCTTCCGAGGTGTCTGGCTGTTAAGTTAGCCTGGTAACTGCTAATTTGTTTCTTTAAAAACTGAGAGATGAGTCCATACTTGAACTGAACACCCAGAAAGACACTGTCCCTGTGCACAGTGGGGTCAGCTTCAAGGAAGGTGAGATCAGAGTCTGGTGGGAGTTGCCCCTCACCAGTATGTGGGTAGCGTGGGGTCTGACGGCTTGCTCCGTCCTGGGCATGCGCTCTTGTGCAGGGGTTTGAGGGCAGGCTTAGTTGTGTGGCCTTGGGTAACGTTTTCTGCTGTCCTTAAACATCCACTGGAGAGCTAAGAATAGAGCTTCAGGGTGTTGCCACCTGTAACACTTGCATCTAGGTTTTCCCAAGAGGAACGCTAACAGTCGCTGCAGCCCTTGGATTCTCTGAGGTACAGGTAACTCTGAATTCCCTGAGCATGGCAAAAGGTGAAGCTCCTCACAAACCAACCAAAGCAACCTACCCCAAAATACTGTAATGTAGAGAAACTAATAAAAAGCAACAGACACCTTTCTTTTGCTTTCTTTTTCCTTAGCATTTGATTTAATGATGGATTTCATCAGGAGTGGAGGATGCATCTTACATTTTTAAGTATAGTTGTTCCGGTTTGCTCTGTGCTCAAAGCCTTCAGGCCCAGTTGTGCCCTCTGCAGATTTTAAAGGCCGTGCATCCGTGGACCCTTGTGCAGGTCAGCACTCGACTACGCAACAGAACCAGAGAGAGCTATTGCAGCTCAACCTGGAATACAATTTATCAAGTTAAACTGTGCACATGGGGCAGAAAATGGCAAGACCTGAGGTGCGGGAAGCACTGTGTGTGTCCTGTGTAGGGTGTCTGTATGTAACGTGCCCCCGGAGGCCTGCAGACCTGCTGCCAAGGGGGCGAAGCCTGTCTGGGGAGGGACGTGCTCACTGCAGTGTGCCAGGGCAGCTTGCGTGGTGTCCGTGATCTTGGGCCCCAGCTGAGGTCGTGGGGAGACATGGAAAGGAGGGTTCCAAGGAACGTGGCTGTCCCCTAGGGACACGTGACTTGTCTTATTTATCAGTTGGCATGATTGTTTTATTTTTTTTTTTTCCCTCTAACATCTCAGTCCTCTAAAAGATCTTGACCCTCAGCTCTAAAAGATAATCCTGGAACAGTTTGTCTCTCCCCCTCGTTACATGGTTCCTCCGAACCTTCTGCTCTACCGCAAAATGCAGTGGGATTCATTTTCACTGATAGCATGAAGTTTCATGCTGAAGGAAAAGCAAACCCAAGAACGAGAAGCCCAGTGCTGCTGCTGAGATGGCACAGCACCCCTCTGCCTAGGCCTGGTGCAGGGGAGCAGCTTGCTCTGTTGTCATCTGTGCGTTTCGCTTGACTTGGCTTCTGTATGTGCCATCCCGGCTGTGCGGAGGCTGCGGCAGAGCACAGGGGATCCGGCTGCAGTAAAGGCCTGGCACGTGGGGGCTGGTTGTTAGTGTACACAGAATCACAGAGTGGAGGTTATAAGTGGAAGCAAAGTATGTGCTGCGGATGGCTGTCTGTTGGCATTGCTGCGGACAGATATCCTTTCCAGGGGTGAAAGAGGAATCACAAACGGGATGTCCTGCCAGGAGAGTCGATGAACTTGAGTAATAGGCTTGCACCATGGGGTTAGTCTCCAAGTGCGTATTAAGTATGTATTTTCAAGAAGTCTGTGGATTCTCAGATTCAGTATTTAGTTCATCATAAAAAGAGGTCCAGGCCATGAAACTTGGGCCTGAATCCAAACTTCTGCCACACTTAGCAGATTGGGAAACTACTGTTTCCCTTTTGAGCTGGAGTTGTGTTGATGGTGATTTCTTAAAGCAAGAAAGGAAGCCCCCCAGGCCCACCCATTGGGCTTCTGCGCTCTCCTCTCGCAGGTGAGTGCCGACACGAGCGGTGTGTCTGGGCCCCAGGCTGGCAGTGCCAGGAGCACGTGTTCATCACATGTGTAAGTGTGCTCTTCCAAGCTAGAAACACAGTTTTCCTAGTTGTGGGCCTGAGAGGAGAACTTCTCTGGCAAAAGGATTGGGAACACCTTTCCCTGTTTCACTACATCCTGTGCTGAGCTTATCCCATGTTATGGTTTTGACTAGAAGAGTCTCCAAAATGTGGCTTTTGGGATAAAACCCACTGTACCACATCCTACACCATATTTGTCTAGCAGTAGTGGTGGGATTTTACCAACAGGTCCCTAATACCTCCTGGGAGGGTAGAAACGCACTGCTGGAGTGTCGGAGTGGTTTGGAAGGGTTCCCCAGAGCTGAGGAAAAGCACACTTGTTGGGCTTTAATGAAGGACCTGTTAGTTGTGTGGGAAATGGCATTCTTATTAATGCATAAAACTTCCATTGTTTCTTAATTTACTTGAAAGGGTTGTTTAGACCCTTAATTGCCCTATAACAATATAGTGATAGTAAGTTACATTTCAATCAACATACTCATGAATTGCCAGTATTTTAGCAATAAATTGCTAGCTAATAAACTTGTAGCTTCCTTTGTAAATGCCAGCTAAAGGCCTAAACGTTCCTCGCAGAGTTAATTGCACATTTAGTGCTCATGTAATTTTGAATTAATTACATGCCAAATGGATTTATGTTGTATGTACTTAATAAACCTTGGTAAGTGCCCTTTTAACAATCAGTTGGTATTTAGGCTCCTATTTGTGTAAAAAGAATGACTTATGACACTGGGTCATGATGTTTCCACCTCATGCTGACTGTAACACGTGGTGGTTTGTGAGGGATTTGGGACCAGAAGCTGCAGAATTAGGTGAGCAGAGGTGTGGATCCAGTGGAAGCTTGGGAAGTTTTACTATATCCCAGCTTGATCCCCTAGTCAGGAGATGGAGTCTGTCTAGGCTTCCATGACCCAGAGCTCACTAGAGTGAGCAGGATGGTTGGTGATGGTTTTATTTTAGGTTTGGGCTGTGTTGCAAAGGTAGAACAGCTCTGGAAGCAACATGTGGTGCAGCAGCAAGAACCGTGGCAAAGAGGAGCCGGTGCCCAACACCCTGCTGAAATGGAAGAGAAAGTCTTACTCTTCTTATTCTTCCAAGAGAAAGTCTTAGTCTTCTGTCTGCTTGTTCGTCACCCTTTTGTAAGGTACCGTTGTGTCAGCCTCAGACTAGGCACCTGTAAGGAAAACTACTTTCCTTCCCACTGAAGTGTTCAGCATGTGAAATTCTAAGAAGCGTTAGATCCGTCAATGCTGGTAGCGTAGCCCAACGTTCTGAACGCAAGGAGTGTGGGTGTTTAGGTAAATAGACTAACTTCCCACGCAAAAATTGCTCCCTGGAGTTCATTTCTTTGAGGTCCTTTTGCTTTTACAACGCTGAGTGTAATAAAGTTCGCTCAAAACCTTGTGCATGTGTTATCCCCAAGTTCTGGATGCTTTATATTGTTTCTGACATTCCTGGAGCAGTGTGTAATGTGTTTGACCTTGTGGCTTCCCACATATATGTGTTCGGGGTTTTTTATCTCACAGCAACCCACTCCTGAAAGGTTTTGCAACCTTTAACACACCAATGGTGACCTGTAGGGTGCAGGCTTAAAAAATTAATTATTGACCTTTATTCATGTTCTCTCTCCTCTGCAGGTAACACATCATTTAGTGCATTTTAATATGTAGTGAGTGCGTAATATTTCAGGGAATATCATTGTCAGGTTGCAGCGAAGTTGCAGAGTTCACGTGACAGGAATTCCCCCCCGGAGCAGCGCGTGGAGTAGAAGGCTTTTGCCCTCTTTGCGTAGATACAAAGGCTGAGCAACTTGGGAATACAGAGGCGGGTCAGGGTGAAGAGAAAAGGGCAACAGTAAAATGAAAAAGCAGTTCCTTAGGGCCTGGAGTGGAGTTCTACATAAACTGGAATTGTATAAGATCTTCCAGTGCTGTGGAAATGTCTGATTTCCCCTGTTGTCGAGAGGTCGGGAAGGCAGGTTTACAAGCACCAGGTAACTCTGCAGCAGTATTACTAAAGATGTTCTTTTTTGTCCCGGGGAATGCCATTCAGATCAACTGTTAGCCTGGCACGCTTCAGGTGTCTGAGTCACTGGGAAAAGCGTCGTCCCTTCCTTGCCTTGCTGCGCACCGGGATGACTTCAGTAGGAACCCACTCGTGCCATATTGGAACCGCCGTTGCTGCGCTTTGAAGCGGGTGCGTGTTAGGCCGTGAGACGCTGGTGATGGGTGATGAAGCAGCAGCATACCGTGCAGCAGTGCAGGGTAACAAACCATGCAGCGGTTAAGCCTCCCAGAGAAGCAAAGGTGGTTGCAAACTGCTAAAATCGATGGTCATTTGTTACTGGCAGTTGCAGGGCAAAGCTGGGGTATCAGGTGCTGAATTCTGAGTTGAAAGCTCTGTTGACATGTCAAACTCCAGCAGTATGAGTGGACAAAACACCACCTCTTAAGGATCTCACAGCGTGTTCTCTATGAAATGGAGAAACTGGGCTCAGGCCCCTGTCAGGTCCAGTCTCCACTAGAGCTCCAAGCTCAGGACCAGGATGGATTTTGCTTGTGCTGTGCGACATGGAGAAGCGCATGTGGGCATCGATTACTCAGCAGTTCTGCCCATCAGGGAAGCAATATTGCCAACCCCAAATGCTCTACGAACAGAAGATTGGATGGCAACAGTAACAATAAATGCAGAACTCTGTTTCACTCCCACATTTCTAAGCACCTTCCTCAGTTTTTTTCCCTTCTGTATCTCTCTACCCAAGTGAGCTAGAAATTAAGATTCTCTGGAGTTGAGCAGTTGTCTTTAATTAAATCCACTTCTTCCGAGGTGTGTGACTGAGTTCCAAACCTGACACGTTGTAGCTTTAGTGCTTCTTAGGCATTTCCCTAGAGGCTTGTTGCATATTCCACCAAAGTGAAGCTTCTCAGTTAAAAAACACGGTGCGCTGATGTGCAGGACCTTTCCCTAGCCTGCTTACCAGGGAGCATTACCTATCTCCTTGTCTCTGTAAAATGCCCCGTGACACTCCTTACTCTCTCCTCGCAGTTGTTTTCCTCTGGATGTTGCCTCTCAGAGCTGATCATAAACCAGAGTCTTGCTCATCAGGAACCCTTTTCCTGCTCCAGCTGCTGGAGAGGTGGGGTGGTGGTCCGTAGCTGGTGGGCTGTGATGTCTGTACCCTGTACCGTGTGGATTTTAAGCCTCGTGCTGTAGACGTGTGTCTCTACAACCCTTATTGGCTGCTCTTGCCAGCCTCAGTTTTAGTTTTGTGGTTTACTCTGATCCTATGATCTTACAACACTTAAGTTGTTTAGGTTTGGGACAGAGTGAAGTCCTGCCTCAAGGAAGTTTTTCACCTTTTTTCCAAAAAGAAAAATGTATCCCATACCTGAAGAATGGGAGAAAACGAAAGTTGAAAAACTCTGCTTAGGCCATATTTTTAAAATAAAATGATTCCTCTATAAATGCTTAAGTTTTGGTTTTGACATTTTCAAAGTAAAACTGACTTCCTGAGGTGGCTTTGGTTAGTATGAAACCCAAACTGACCAAAACACTCTTCCCAAAAGCCCTAACCCCTACACTAGAAGAGAATGTTAGATAAAAGAGGTAAATATTTTCCATTGTCCCCAAGTAAATGATTTTCTCTTTTTTTTTTTTTTTTTCCATTCTGGAAAGTGAATCTCCCCAGAACTAATGCAGTGACAAAGGTCAAAGAATAAACTAGTGCAGAGGGAGGTTTAGGGAGAGACTAAAAACTGTGGGACAGTCAGTGAAGTGAGGAGAGAAAGGACACTGTTCCCTGAATGGCAAAGGTTTTACAAAGGGCCTTGCGTTGTAGTTGTGCTGGAGTTATGCACGAGGCTTTAAAGTAAACCCCAGTAAGTAAACAGGGACACGCGTGAGTATGGACATGGGAGGAAGTTGCAGGTTGTATTAATTATGCTCATTGATGCAAAGATGAGAAAATCAGGGCCAGGTCCTAAAATGTAGAGATGTGTGGTTGAACGTGCAACTGATAAAATACATTGCGCCCTAGAAGAAAACGTGAGTCCTGCCCTCCCCACAGCACTGCGGGTTTTGAACTGCGCTGGACTGATGACTCTGGCTTCCTGCCCTCCTTTACCTGGACCCCAGAGAAGGCAAAAATGGGAATTTCAAAATCTCCATTCTACTTCATTACTGCTCCTTTCCTCCGTGGTTCTCCTCGTAGCGAAGCTCGAGGTGTTTCTGTCGCCTGGCCAGTGTCTACGGGACTTGCTCTTTGGCCGGGCACATCTGTCACGAGCATTTTCTTTGCAGCAAGTCAAGTTCTGCAGTGTGTGGAGAGCCTTGGCTTCGGCGGAGCTGTGCCTGGTGTCTCTCAGTAATTAATATAGATAAATTGGCTCTAGGAAGAGGAAGGAGACAAATTCCTTTCAAGTAGCACTTGTGTGGGCAGGAGGATGTGTTGCAGCGGCATGCACAGGACTGTGTGATGGCCTGTCCTGCCAGTCCCCATCCCCGGCAGATCTAGGCTGTCTGTCATCATGGTGTGTTTGACATTTCAAGGCCTAATCACTGAGCCCCAGCTATGAGCTACGTGTCTGTTCTGTCCTCAAAATCCGTGAGAAACGTCTTGGAACAACAGTCCCAAAGAGCTTGGATTTACCATGCAGTTTCCCTTTGCCGAATGCCCTAGTGCAGCGATGGCTTTCGCTTCACCAAAGTACGGTTCAAACTAACACTGCAGCGTGCCGCCCGGGAATCGCACGTGCTAGATGGGGACCCAGCTGCAAGGTCTTACGCTACCCGAAGGGTTTCTGTGTGTAAGTTAGATTACATCGTTAAGCATTTGCAGGAACTCTGCGTACTTATGCATCATCAGCCTTTATAATCCTGTTAGCCCTGACCCCTGGAGCTGTGCTTTGTGTTCAGGTGGCAGGCGCAGTCATTTATCTGACGCAGGCACTTGATGGCTCAGTCGTGTGATGTTCCAGCTTTTCTAGGGTTAGTGCAACAGTTGTGTGCAGCCAGATGGCCAAAAGGTGAAAGCAAACGAACTGATCGTGCGCGGGATGCTCTCTGCATCTTCCAGCCGGAGACAGATGGAGGGGAGCTGAGCGCTCTGCTGGGAAGGCTCCCGGTGAGCGGTGTCTCCCGGTGATCTTGGGCTCAGGCTTTTCATAAAAGCTCACGGGTAGGTCAGAGTAGTGTTTTCTCTATGGGTTTGGAGTATGTTAGAACAGTTGTTCTCTTTACTATTTCTAACACTCTATGTCTGTACTTCTTCAGAGTGTACTCCAGCCCAAACAGTATTGCTATGTATCTTAATTAGAGGATGGAAATAACCAGCAGCTCCATCTTCCGCGGGAATTTCTCATGCAGAACAACAGCAGATTATAACCTCATGTACTTACTTTCTTGTCATTGCAAACTACGCAGCTTTTTTGATTCAAAAGTCACCATTTGGAGAAGGTTTGAGCAAAATGAGGGATTCAGATCATTTCCCTTTATTCATACTGATAAAGTTTAGTGCTGTCAGATAAGGCCAGAATTTTTCAGTCAAGTAATTACAGGCACTGACACGGAACTTTGAATTTTCAGAATTCAGAATTTTTCTTTAGTGTGCGTCTGTCGCATCCCTTCCCAGCGACTTCTATTTTGGGGCCTTTTTCATAGAATTTGACAGATGACATGGGTGTCAGGGTTAAGTGCCTTGAAGCTTTGTGCAAACAGATGTGTGGGTGCACTCAGCTCTCGCCAGATGGGGGAGGATCCGTTCGGGAGCTTGCATGTGAGACCCAGGGGAGGGCAGAAGGTAACCGCCTGAAGTTCCAGTGCTCACGGGACACGGCTTGACTAAGAAAGTTCCTTTCGATCCTCTAATTTTCCAAAGCTTGTTTTGTGAGAAAGACCTAAGAAAGAAATCAGATGGAAAAATAAATCCCAAACCTATTGAAATGATCATTTAGGTTTGTACAAAGATGGGGGAAAGAAAGAGTAAAAAGAAGGTAAGAAAACATATTTTTGGTAATTCAGAAGTTAAAAATATTGGGAAAAAAATTATTTGTGGAAAAGCTTGGAAAGTTGAAAATTAGTTCTCGCTGTAGAGGGTAGAAAACACTCCAAAGCATTTTCTACTGCTTTGGATTTTTTGTTCTGCCCATTTTTCACTGGCGGTCACTTAGTTGCATCTCCCTGTTGCGTGCTCCCCAACTTCTGGAGCAAAGCATGTACATGGACATGCCGGTATTCCTGATTCCTCAAGCAACAGCTGGACAAAACCACAAAAACTTACCATACAGGTACATTTTGAACCTTTTCTCCCCCAGCACCTTCCCTTGCTCCGTCGTCAGCCAAAGCACAGTTTGATCTTGCAGTTGTGGATTTTCCTGGGAGTCCCGTTTTCCACTGTTAGAAGAGAAGGCAAGGGAAAGCCGTAGAATCGAGCCTGAACTCCATCTTTGACATCTGGAAGAATTCAGCAGCAGATCCCGTCGTGAGGCCCACTCTGACGCCCAGAGCAAGGGAGCGTTTCCCCGCGGTCCTGGCCCTTCATAGCTGACGTCCCAGTGTCGTGGGGCTGACCAACACCCTCGCTCTTGGATCCAGAAAGTCAGGGTAAACAAACCTGGCATTTTGAGCCCCTGTCCCAAGGGGTTGTCAGTAATGCCCACTTGTTCTTGAGCCTGTCAAACCCATCGACAAATTAGGGTGAAGACATCTCCCCATGTTTTTAAAAAGCCAGCAAAGTCCCCTTATTTACTGTTCCCTCAGCTCCATCGTCAGCATAGCATAGCTCTGCCTTGTTGGAGTCAAGCCTAGTCAGGCTGTGTTTGTCTTCAGGAAGAGCTTTTGAGATGTAGGAATCTGTCCTATTGGTAGAACAGAAAGATCCAGTTTTTATTCCCAGCCCTCATGTCAGCATGTTCCTATGGGGTAACTTCTCGTGCCTCAGTTTCCCACCCTAGACAGCGCAGTAGTAACATCTGCCCATCTCGGCGGTTGGCCGAGCCCAGGGAACACGTTGAGCCAGGGTTTGAGCACCTTTCTCCTGCTCAAGCGTTGTGCTTCCTTCTCTGAGAACAGCTCCCAGGGATGGATCTCCTGCCACCCGGAGACACGTCTCACCGGATAAAGGTGCTCCCGTTGTAAGGAGGGGGAAGAGTCGTTATTGACTAGTATCGGTATTGGCTCTAAGCTACCTTAACTTGCTGACGTACGTTCAGAATTATGCAAGATTCCACCGTAATGAATGGGATTAATTATAAGAACAGGATATATCGTAATTGATTAAAATAATTAATAGTGATTTATTTACGCTGTACCTGGCAGGGCTGGAGTGAGAAGAGGATAAATGATGGTCTCTTTGAAAGGCAAGATGAGATTTGAAGCAAATACCTGGGGACAAAGACAGTCCACCTGGTACCACGGGTTTCGTTCCCAGGTAGTACCGCAGGCGCCGCTGTCACTGCCATGTCCTGAAGCCAGCGATAGGTGTTACGGTACAGTGCTGCACCAGGTCTGCTTTTTTCTGGTGAAAATGGTTTTTTTGGTTTGCTGAGAAGGGGAAAACTTAATTTACATTCACTGCAGCCAGCTTCTTCCTCTGCTTTTGACATTTAACCCGGTGCGGAGGGGCCCAGAGCCTGCTGGATCTACACCCCCCTGCTAGCACTAACGTATCGTATCAAAATTCTTGACTTCCAGCAACCAGGGATTAAAGTGAAACAGAAGTTGGAGGGGATGCGTTTCTTGCCGTTTCTCCCTTTCCATTATATTCAAGCCACACTTCCTGCATCCGCTATAAATATTTAAAGCAACAGTAGCCAGCATTTAAAGATTGGGACGGGAGCAGAAATCTGACCGTGTGTGCGGCAGCTCCAGAGGTCATGTGCATTCCTAATGAGGTCGTCTACCTCTGCTTACATGGGAAGCAACGTGAAACTTAGGTCGAGTTTTAATTGCTAACCGTGGAGCGTAGCCTTGGACGGGTTGGAGAAAGCTTGGAAAGAACGGATGTGCAGGCTTACCAGGCAGTCATTGTTCTATGGGGTTGGGAGGAGCAAAAAGGCTGGAAAATGCATCTCAGCCTCAACAGTTTCCATACTGCAAATCCTAGTACAGTTTCCCAATCTGAAATCTACTTTGGTCTCTCTTTTGGGTGCCTGTAACTCCTGGAGTGGCAGCTTAGAGAGAAAATCCTAGGAAGGCAGGGAATTAAAGTCTAAGGATAAATTCGTAACCAATGCAAGTGTTTAAAAACATGGAACTAATGCTCCCAAACTGATTTACTTTTACCCCGTTTTGGAACCAAATGTCTCTCTTACTTCTTCTCTATCATGTCAGCTACTTTCTGAGAACTTAGTTTGGGCACAAGGATTTTGCGGACTAATTTCAGAACTCCATGACCTCTCCTTTAATTTCTCAACAGCCACTTTAGGGGCATCAGGACTTTAATCACAGCACTGGGTTAGAGTAACCTAACAGCCTGTCTTCCGTGCACGCTGCAGACGTACTCCCACGGACAACCATGACAGCCCTGTTAAAGTGTTACCTATTTTTGTCTCTACTTGTTGTTTTGGGACCTGCTCATTTGAACGCCTTTTACTGCAAAGTGGAAATCCTGCAGCACTGTTACTGTGTCTCGTCGCTGCTCCATGGCTGAGCAGGGAGAAGAGCGTAAGGCGGAGAGGTGTGTCTCAGTGTTGTGAAAGAATTGTTCTCATGCGTGGAAGAGAGAGAGAAAACTACCCTTTCTAGGAGTTTTTCCCCCTGGTTTATTACTCCACTCAGGATGGAAGGCGTTTTGTTGGAGTTCTGGCTCCTGGGTGTGTGAGGGGTGGAATGGGACTGTGCATGCCAAGAGAATGCCAACAGCCCGGACTAACTTTCAGGTCTCTGGATTCACAGTCCAGATCCTTGTGCAAATGACACTTGGTGTCACATTTTTTGCCCGCACCGCGTACTTATTAGGTGGTTTTTTACTACTTAGAAGTGGGTCTAAGGTGTCCCTTGGGCCTTGGAAGGGCTCACATTAGGGCAGCGTACGGTGTCAAGGTCTTAGAGGCTGATCACCACGAAGCCTTGCTCTTGGATGACTGTTTTGACGTGTGTGGTGAACAGGCTTGTTACTGTGATTTCACTCTGGATAAAGAGGCATCTGTAGTAACTCCGTGCAGCCTGAGAGAGGCTCCTGAGGACTTTTGAAGATGACATTTGATTTGCAGCCAGAATAACCGAGTTCCACCTAGACAACACATAAGCTTTTTTAACTAAAGCTCTCTTTGGGAAAAGATCGTATCATGAATGATTTGAAGCATTTCCTGGGGCGTTTAGTAACATCTTTAAGAACCTGATTTAACCCCCTGAGAGGTCAGTGGGAATTTTTCCTCTTACTTCAGGGTGCTTAAGCAAGGCATTTCTTTTCTGTTCCTTAAACCCCAAATCTTCCTGACTATTGTTTGCATTATTCTCCCTTCTTTCATTTCTACCACTGAACTCCTCTCTGGCATTAGTCTTTTAATCTCCATGGTAAAAAAGAAAAAAAAATTGCTGATAAGTGGGGTCTGGACAGCGGATACATCAGCTCCATGATTATCCTACTATGTTTGGACATTGAAACCGAGAAGCTGCTGCCAATTGCAGCCGGTCCACAGGGACCGGTGAATTCTGTCAATGATGTTGTTCGATTGCTTTTTCTACTAGTGGCTGTCGCTATCTTTTTGGGCCTACTAACACCCAGGTCAATAACTGAAAGCCTATCTGGATACAGAGATTTCCTCTGCTTCCCAAGTTGCTAGCAGAGGTTGCATTCTAAGTCACGTGCCGTCCTGTGATGAATCTGGATGGTGGTGTGAAGGAGACGTACAGCTGGTGTACTTTTCTCGGCCGCCCCACCTGCATTAATTATAGTATATCATTTTAATCGAGGCTCTTCGTCAAAAAGAAAAGCTGTGAAATAATTCCTCGTAGACAAACGTTAGACCCTTAGTCCTCAGTTGTCTTTTTGCAGGCGAATGTAAACTGGGTGGCATAGCTGGTCCACAGAGCTACCCTCAGATCGGCCAACGCTGCAGAGTCCACCTCCAGTTTCGGAGGATGCATCTCAAGTGTTTGATGCTGCCCAGGTCTGAGGGTTTGGATAGGCTGCCTGTAGAGCCAGGTACATTTAATCCAGGTCAGGTGTAGGAGCTTTCTTGAAGTCCAGGAATGTTTCTGCACACACACGAACCCCACAGCCAGCCGCTTGTACAGTTCTGTGGGCAAACCCACTTGAATTAAGCCTGAGACATTCCCTAACGTCTGGTACCAGGGGTTAATGAACTGTTGCCTGCAATGCTCAGTGCTGTGTGTAATCAGTTGCTAATTGTAGAAACAACTGATTTCAGGGACTTCATGGCAATTATGAAATGGCAGGAGCGTACTAAAACAAAACAAAAAAGATGCTCTTTTCTCTAGCAAAACCCAGTAACACAGCAGCGAAGGGGTTGGGGTTCCAGGGAGGAAATGATAGCCTCTTCTCTGCCACAAGTATGAAATATCTGTCTTGAAAACCGTCAGTAGTTGTTCCTTTGCAAGTAGCATTAATCTGAAAAAGTTTGGAGGCGATATTGCCTGTTGTCAGTTCAGATGGGATTTCCAGCTCACCTGGTGGCGTGTCGCGGCATTAACCTGGCACGGGGCATAGGTGTGGGGAGAAGCGATGAGGTAATTCCCGTTCATTTATGAATCAATTGATAAACAAACTGTAATGTCACGATAAATCTCAGAAAAATGGCCTGCTAAGGAAATGGGCCTATTTTTATGCAGTTCCTGTTTGCAGAAGCTTGAGTAAAGGATAGCCCTGAAGTGTGCCAAGTTGGAATGCTGAGGTTAAATCAGCAGCGGGATCAGTCAGGCTGGCTTCGCCTTTAGCGTGTGAAATGAGCATTCCCGTAGGATCTCTCCGTCTTGGCCCTGTCACACGCGGACAGCGCCTCGGCAAAGGTGGTGAGGCAGCACGCGCTCCCCGAGCTCTGCCGGTGCCCTCTCTGCTTCTGTTTGATGCCGATTTATCACACGCACAGGCTAAATCTCGCTAAGCTACCGAGAGCTTTTAAGACAATTATACTGCAGTGTCCCCTTTCTGTGGGAGTCACACTCATAATCTTGCTAAGCAGCAGTGGCGGAGCAAGTTGGGTAATTAATCTGCAGTCTCTGCCTTTCATTCGTAACGACTTACTCGCTTCTGAAGACGTAGCGCATCTCCCGGGTGGCTTGCTGCCTTGATGCAAATCCTTGAGAGGGGTGTTTTCGATCTGGGCATTTTTTCTTACGGTTACAGGTGCTTCGCCTACGCTCCTAGGCCTGGGGGGAGCTGAGTGCACGGCAGCCTGCTCTCGGTGTGTCCTGACCTGGGATTGTAACTGAAGTACGCGATGGCGGGTGAGGAGCTCGGCAGCCCCCTCATGCTGAAGTTTGCCCAGCCCAGAGACGAGAGAGATACAGGAACTTGTTGCTCAGTGGGAAAAGCTTGACCAAAACGCTTCTCTCTGTTGCCCTACTCCTCCCCAACTTGAGCAAATTAGTGTGTTCCACCCCAGCCTGGAGGAGATGTTGTCACCTGCAGTTTTAAACCATTTTCTGTCTGTGGAGATGTAGGGAAGAGGTAGTGTGGTGTTAGATTATCATGGTTATTATAGGTATAATCTGTATTTAATTTATGTGTTATCAGTACTGCTTCTTTGCAGTTGGTTGACACGTTACAAAGCTGCTCTCTTCCCGACTACCTGGGCTGTAAAACTGCGCTCAGCACCCTGGCAGTTAACAGGACTTCATTTTCTAGTGAAATATTGTCTGAAATACAGAGGTATGGAGGTCCCCACACAAGACAACACACAGTTTCAACCAGCTACATCAGAAGAGGTAATCTGTGAATTAATTCATACTGGGTTTACAGGAGGTAACAGGCTAAACCCGCTTGTTTGTTGGTGGGTCTCTGCCAACCTGCTGGTCCAGGGACTCCTATCCTGTCTGTTGTTAGAAAAAGCAGTAGGAAAAAGGAAGGAGCTCATAGGAGCTGCGGGAACTGTGGCTGTGCCGTTTGTACAGGCAGGTTCTCCGTGTGACTGCTGACCTTCTGTTGGCAGGTCTGGTTTTGTTGTGTTTTTCAGAGGTTTGGGGGGAGAGCTCTGCTGCACTCGGTGCTGGTGGAACTATGGCAGTTTTGAGGAGCTGATGGTCGGACGCTCCCGGATTTGAGAGTGGACTCTTCTGTGTTAATTTTAACAGTAAACTGCATGGAAGAGCTTTTCTGCCAGTAGCACTTACAGAAAGGAAGGGAGAAAAGTACGTATATCCTTCAAGTCTATTTGGCGTCCTTGAAGGCAGCATCAGAAGATGAAACTGAGGGAAGAAATATTTCAGGTACATTCTAATACAATTTTTAAAAGAAAAAAGGAGAAGTTGTGGAAATTCCGCATTGTATTCCATTTTTTTGATGACAGCAGGTCCTGATTATTTCCAGTGTTGGCAGCTCCCAGCATCAGTTAAGGTTTTCAAGGCTGCATTTATCCAAACCACCACTAATAATTTTTAGTAGACTTCCTGTGAAATCATAATCACTAAAGAAACGCAAAAAAAAGTCATGTCTTCTTGGATCCATACCGTATAAACCACAGTGTTTTTAAGGCACTAAAACTGTCAGGTTAGTTTATGGCCGCTGAAGCCCCGGCCAGCCTGCGTACGGCACCCAGAGCTGTGTGACGGTAGCTGGGGGGACAGTGTGCCTGCCCGGGGGTGCGGAGGCACATGGGTTTGTAGGATAGACAGCGGTGGGTGTGGAGACCCGCTGGAAGGCCGTTTTTCCCCGTTCTTGGCACTCACGTGCCCAGCGAGCGCTGGAGCAGGGTTCGCAGGGGTGAAGGGACTGGAGCCGTGCCTTTGACGTGTGCGTGCACTTGCAGCTAGGCTTAGGTCAGAGCAGAGGAATGCTTCTGTAATTATGGCTGCAGGCAAGGGCTAAGCTTAATGGGAATCAGGGTCTGGCTCAGCCAAAGATTTCCTGTATGATCCTGGTCAAGTCACTTAATTACTTTTGCCTCATTTCTCAGTTGTACAGTGTATATCCTAAGGCTTCAGTTACCTGCCTTGTCTATTTGAATCAAATTCCCTTTGAAGCCAGGACTGTACAATGAGACTCTACTGTTAATTGGAGTCTCTGGTTGATAGTGTAATTGTGTGTAGTGTAATAACAACAGTTCCCTGCCTTTTGCATCAGCGTTGCTGCTGAATGAGACTCTGCAGTGCTCTCCGTTTCATGTGCTGGACGTCACAGCACAGCCCCTAGCACTGGCCCGTTACACGTGGGCTAAGCTCGCTCGAGAGACTTACCGCCGAGCTCGCTGAAGTCAACGGCAGACCTCTCGTGTGGTGTGTCCTGGGCTGGGGTTTCCCTCTGTTCCCTCCTTGCGCTGGAGCTGCGGAGCGGGAGGCCAGCTACCATCTCCGTGCGGTGTCCCTGCATCCGGCTCCAGGCGCTGTGCGTGCTCTAACGTGGGAACAAGTTGTCCGGCTCAGCTCCGCACGGTTCTTAGAGTTCAGGGTTAGTGGGCCTGTGCTCACACCGTGGGAACGGGGTCTGCTACATGAAGCTTTGAGGTAAGAAGTTGAGAAAAAATTAAACCAACCCTTGGCTTTTTCCCCTTAAGACTTCGCCTTGTTTCCAAAGCCTTCTTGCAAAATAAATAAATAAGCAAGTCAGGTTTCATTTGATTTTAAAAGAAACCAAGCAGAACACGGAATTAGCAAATGAACCTTTGCCATACAATTTCAGTGACATTTTGAACAGCATTTCCTGATTTGGGATGAACTGTCCTGACAGAAATTGCTATTTTGTAACTGTAAATACTGCTGAAATCCAAGCTTATGTAAATATTTTTCAATGGGAGGAATATAGACAACATGTAATGTGAAGTTTAGGCTGATTCTGATGGAGATTGGATCTGCTGGAGAAACTCAGCCAGCTGTGATGGAGTCTCTGGTAATTGGGTCTGAAGTGAATGGGTAAGAATGGGTTGTTTTCGTAATTTTGCGTGGTAGCATGCGGTAAGGGAGAATTCCAACCCTGTGTGACGGGTCTGCGTGAATGCCGCGAGTGTCATGTCTCTCCCTTAAACCCCTCAGAATGGGTCTTAAATGGGAAATGAGTCAAAGCAATCCATACAAGGCCGAACAGGTTGGTTTGCCCCCAGAGTAGGCAGGAGGGAGAAATTAATTTGCAGCGTGTGTGAAGTTGAGTGGGTTTTTCTGACTTGCTGGGTGAATCAGGCTGGGAACCCAAGTGAATTATAAGTAGACACAGATTAAGCAAGCTTATGGTTTTTTTATGGTTTTTAAGCAAGAGCCACCATTTTTTCCAATGTTAGAAATGCATAGAAGGAGTATTCTGATTCAAAATTCCCTTCTTATTTTTCACAATGGGGATATTTAATCCATTGGAGGAGCCACAGAATTCCTCATATTTAACTATATTTAAAGTGTGTATGTGTATTTTTTCCTGCGCTCAAAAGCAAGAGCTGGAGCATTTTATTATGGAGGAGGACCTGGAGGATGAGACAAGCTTTTGCTTCTTGTGAAATGCTCCATCTCAGGCTGGGTAGATTCTTAGCTGTCGCCTAACGTCTTGTTTCTGCTTCTGTTTAAATCAGGAGTAAAAACTTAATCTTCGATAGTGGTTCGGTTTAACTCTGAAAACGGCATATGAGAATACGGAGAAGGTGGGGTGTAAGGCTGCAGATAACCTGCAGTTGCCTTTAACCTATGAGCTAGTCTACATACATCCTTCCCACCTCACAAGAACATTTGTAGGAAAAGTTCTTCCATCTGTGTGTGTGTGTGCGTGCGTGCGTGCGTAAAATACACATGTAGAAGCAGCTAAGGATTTGCCAGGTGCACTGGCTATTAATAGCAGGAGAGAATATCCTCCTCCAGCCCTGCCTCTGCTCACTTTAGATAAAGGAGCTGTGAGATACTCCCTGTGTAACGGGCTAAGTCACATCAAGGGTGTTTGTTAACGAAAGTCAAAGTTCAGTGAATATGAATTTGCGTGCTTGATTCAGTGAAAGAGCCGTGTAGTTCCCCTTCTCACACGTCTGTGTGTGTGCACATATGCACACGTATCTGGACGGTGTCATGGATTTCACTGCAGTGGTGACTTCCTAAGACGAAGCCTCGTGCGGAGGCAAAGGAGCGGCTATTTGTTGCTAACTCTGAACTTTGCTTTATGAGGTTCCTGTTACAGTCAGTGAGGAGGTCAGGGCCACCAGAGGATAAACTGAAGTGCCTGGACAAGTCAGGCTATTAACTTTTTTTCTAGCAGCTATATGAGGTGGTGAGAACATTCTCTGAATTTCAGGCATGCCAACGTTGGCCATATTTATATCTGCATCATCTGGAAAGGTAGGCTCTCTTCAGTCAGGTCAGGGTTTTCGTGAACTTAGCAGATAAAAGTACTGCCATGTGTCTGCCCCATCCTCCAGCAGACAAAGGACTTCAGTAGGTGCGATGGGTTTTGGACTCTGGAGCTTGGAGTTACTCCTTCTCTTCGGTGACACTAGTGCGTCTGATAGATTAACAGTATAGGGATGCCTGAATGCCAGACAGGGAGCCACGGCTTCGTGCAGTCTGTTGACATTGCTAGGTGCTTTTGGTGTTGGGAGTTTTCCTTTTGACTTGAACAGGGCCAGGATTTCTCCCAAGGAGGGTGCTCCCACAAACCAGGACAACCTGCATGTGCGAGAGCATCTGGACTGATTAGTGTAGGTCTTTAGATTTCCTCTCAGCACTATTTGAATGTCCCAAGAAGTGAAATAAATGCACTGATGCATTCACGTCCTTTTCAATTTGTGTAACACAAAACAGTGGCTTCCGTTTCTATTGTGTGATTTCTGTTTCCATAATGCACAACTGGTGCTTTGACATGCCGCAGAAGAGAATCTGTTGGACACGGTAATACTGATAGAAAAATGTTCTCTCTATTTAGATGTCATGACTATTTTCTTTTTCAAGTGAAAATTCTAGTGTCACATACAAATGTTACCTTTTCCCCTGATTATCTTGTACAAAGCTAATAGTTTTGGAATAGATACAGATTTTTAATGCAATGCTATGGTTCTGGTTTATAGAAAAATGGATCAATTACCAAGGCAGGCTTCAAAGAGGGAGACTGCCCTGAGTTATAAATGGCTCAGTCCCTTAATTCTGTCATAATCCTATTTGATATATAGTTCTCAGTGCTGCTGAATCCTTTTAGGGCTCTTTGATCAAGTGAGTACTTTCAAATGTGATGCCTCCTGTCATCTAACCCCCTAAAAATAACACAACTTGCCATTTAATTTCTGGAAACATTCGTTTTTCGTGCCTTTTTTTTTTTTTTTTTAGTAGAGAAAACAAAATGCCTGACTTTCATATTAGCTAATTTAAGGAGAGAAAGGACTACTGGAAACAAGACTTTTTTTAAATTTATCAGAGCCCACTCTGGTAATCCTGCTTAGGCTGATGGCCTGAGCTCTGGCAGAGACATGATCACACCACTGGTGCTTATGCATCAACCATTCGATGCTGATGTTCTGAGCCGCACTGTGGACTTAATTAATTGGGAATATCACATGGGTGAGATGCCAGAATATCCCAGAAAGCTTCTGTTTTCTGAAGTAACAAGTGGTTTGACATTTACTTGGGGACACTTTACTGGATGCCTTGAAATTCAGCTCTGAGGAGCAGATCTCTTTACAGTGCCTCAGGTCTGGCTTTTTTCAGCATCCTGATGAGTCTTTTCCAGATCAGGTCACGGGACTCATTAAATGTGCATGTTTGACATAGATACTTTTCTTCCTCCCTATTTTTAAAAGAACACCAGGAAATTGTACGGTTGCTAAGCCTGAGCTAATACTTTGAACGTGATGGTGCTGTGGTGGCAGAACTCCTGCTTTTCTGTTGCGCACTAACTGCTAGTCAAAATCCAGCTCTGTAAAGAGGACAAGTATTCATGCAGTTGGGAAGTTTAATATTAGGCATATGAGAAGGTCTTTGTTTTCCTTCTCTTTGCAACCTCTGCCACTCAGTTACATTCAGCTTTGGTATTCTTTCTTCCTGTAACCGATACGCCCCCAGGTCAGCAGATCCCTCGACTTAACAAAGACAACTCAAGAGAGCAAAGGATCGTAGGACCAAACTGTCCAGCCTTGTGCAAGGTTTTCAGCTCTTCTAGGTGGCAATTGGCAGCTCCTGGAGCTACACTTGACAGTTTGCTGCAGGAGAAGCTTGGGCTGGGGTACCCGGACCCCAGGAGGCAGATGTAACTCGCACCAGTCGAGCAGCCCATCACCTCCTTTTCTGCCCAGCCAGACATGTTTTCCAAGAGATCATTTATACCATTGAAAGGGAAAACCCTGGAGGAGTGTGCTTGAGGTGGGTCTTGCAGACCTCTCTCTAACATGAAATGCACTGGAACTTTGAACCCTTGGAAGCTCTGGCGTTGTAGGCTCTGTGGGGAGCCACGGCTCTCACCGTGCGCACCCAGCAGTGGCTGCCTGCAGAATTTGGCTTCTTTTCTGTCTTTGCACCTCAGCTCAAAGCAGCTCTGCTCCTGGCTTTCTTACACGACTAATGTGACCTGTCTTCCTGGAGACGTCTCCCTTTGAAAGGTAAAGAGGAGAGGTTAAAGCTTCAATTTCAGTGTAAATACTCTTAAAAGGTCAGCTAAATGTCCGTATCTGTCCCTTGGAGCAATCAGATTTGCATACAGACTTCCAGATGAATTGATGAGGGCACAGCAGCCAACTGTCGTCATGGTGGAACTCGGCTAGCTTGGGAGAAGGGCTATGCAACGGTGCAGCTGCCTGCGACTGGATGCTTCCTCCCATAGGAATAGATTATCCCAACCAATTCTGTGTTCCTGTTTCAGACCAGCTCTCCCTCAGCATTTAACAAGTAGAACAGACCATCCCAGACATAGTTCCAACCTGCTCAGATGTTATTCTGCTCCTGCCTACAGGTTCTTGCATGTTCAGCTGGAAACCTGAGCATTTTGAACTCCTGAACCACCATCTGCTCGATCTGTACAGTCTGTTTATCAAAGGTTTTAAGTGCACTGTAAGGTCCAAAGCAGTTTATGGAGCCTTGCCAGCTGAAATGAAATATCAGTTGCTGTATATTTTGAAAAACTGTCGCTTTGTAGGCCAAAAGATCTTGGAGATCCCAGCTGGTAATCAAAGAGCAGTGTCGCATTTGTCATGGTTGGGGCTCCATTGGTCTCTAGATTCTTTGGAAACCCAACCCTGATGAATTAGCCAATCAAATTTGGATCTGAATTAAATCCAAAATGCCATCGCTGAGGACCTGTATCCCCAACAATAACAACCCCTGCAAAAAGTCAAGCCTTGTGAAAATAAAGACTCAGAGCATCTATGCAGGATGTTTGGCTTCGCGTTCAATAAATCCCTCCTTAGAAATCAAAAGCTCAGCAGGAGTGGGATCCTGCAAGCACTCCTTCCTAGGCAGAGATGTCCTAATCCGTCACCATTAGGGTCGGAGAGGGTTCGCTGTTGATTTCTGGGGGTTCGGTACTACGGCTCTGCGCACTCCCCCGTCTCCACAGGGCAGGTCAGTGTGGATAGGAGAGAAAGTGGGCTGCAGGAGGCTTCAGTCTGGGTCCCATAATGCAGTTGATGGCATTTAAGTCTGATTCTGCACCTTACTCAGTCCTCTGGCTAATCCCGCTAAGGCTATGCTCCAGGGCGTTGTGTGCTAATGGAATGGATTGCCGAGCCTTAAACTTGACCGGGCATCAAGTGAGTAACTTACTCATTTAGGCTTTTCGTTGCTCCGGACCTCGTGCTGGCAGCCTGGCAGCAGCTTTGCCGGCACGGGTCAGGTCTCCACGTGGGAAGGCAGGGCTGAACACCGTGTCGCTGGGGTGCTGACGCTGGAAGGTGCTTCCTCCAGCTTCTTCCTGGTTTCAGTGTCCTGAAGTAGGTGTCTCGTGGTGGGTCCTGGGAGGTAAGGGTTGGAGTAAACGAGGGAAGCTGGAGATGGCTCCTTTCCCTCCGTGCTGCTTCCCCCCGTGGGGTTCTGAGCCGGCCAGCAGCGAGTGATGGCTGCTGGGCTCAGCACAGCTCGCCGGCAAGTTACTCCTGGTCCTTGGCAGGACCCTTGGCAACATCAGGGCCCTGGGGTTTGGAAAGAGGGGGAAGGGAATGCAGGATTACTCCTGAGCCGAGCTCTGAGCACACAGCTGTCCTAGCTGAGACACTTGCCAGCCTTCTAAAATAAACCTCCTCAAGCTGGTCTTTTCTGATCAAAGAACGAAGTGGCTTAAGCTGGATAAAGCCTGTGTTGGTGACAGACTTCACTGCTAGGGCCAGCTCGTGCGTTTCCTTCGTTTAGCAATGGCTTTTAAGGATTTTGATTTAATTCTTTAGGTCTTAAACATAAGCAGAAAATTCTTAGAGTTAATCATACATTTTTCCTTTAATTATGGTGTTTGGCAGCTTTAAAATCTAATACCACCTCTGTGGTGTTTCCGTAAAGCGTTGTGTTAAAACGTATGCTTCTCTCTCGCCTTCCCTTTCTCCTGCAGCTGAGTTGAGTGCAGGGCAGCTAAAGAGGCTGCAACAGAGAGCAGTTTGCTCGTTATTTTTCAAGGAGAAATTGTTTTGAGTGAACGAATAACCTCCAGAGCCCCAGAACACATCTGATTTCCCCTCACCTCCGCTGTGACTTGTCCCATGACATGGGACTATCGATAATATATGTATCTCCTTACTGTACTGCTCAGGACATTCTCCTGTAGGTAGGTCTGGGTAGAAAGCACTTGAAGTTTCCTTACACATCTCTACTTCCCCAAGGGATCAATGTCTTGATGGATCACATTCAAACACGTTCAACATCTCACGGAGGGTGTGTGAAAGGACAACAGAATCGCTTTCGCTCTATCCATATCCATTTCCTACTGCACTCCCTGTTTTACAACTATTGGCATGCCCGGAGGGAACAGCACTTCTCAAGGTCACAGGAGGTGGCAGCCGCCTCAGGGACAGAAACTTTAGAATGGGGACGGCAAAGCCATGACCCTTTCCTGGCTGCCAGGATGCGTGGGGTTTGGTGGTGGTGGCAGTGTGTGTGCGCAGCGGGGCTGGGGCGGGTTGGGGATGTTTTAGCCTTGGCAAATAAGGTTAAGTGCTCATGTTTAAAAAGGGGACAGAAATCTTTGCATTTTCAGGGTAAGAAGAATTTTCTAAGTTTCGTGACTTTGCATTACAGTAGCAAAGAAGCACACAATTGCAGCGTTGCCGCGTTTTGCCCCCACTTTCGGGCGGGATCTGTACCCTGCGTAAGCGCCGTGCGACGCTGTACACTTGCTGTTTGGAACACGTGGAGTTGTTTCACCAGTGTTACGAAGGAGGCTGTGACAGGCCGCAGCCCGGGAGTGTCCTGCAGTTAACGGTCACTTGTAAGATGAGTTTTTGCTGGGACTCTTGGGAGGTGGGAATTAAACCTGAGTTTTCCACATCTGAGAGGAGAACCGGAGCTGTTGGGTTTCAGAGAAAGGAAGAAGTACATCGCTTCCTCGCAGCCGGGAGAGGGAACGTCAAGTCCCCGTGAACCTATCCCAGCAGAATCTCTCCCAAATCCAAATGATGTGTTTGGGAACTGCCAAAAGGAATGCCTGTCAGTGGTAATGCAATCCCCTTCAGTTATGTGCGTTTGACAGTGAATGCAGACGAGGCAGATGCATGCAGCATCCTGCGAGGTGGCCAAGTCCCCCTGGAACTTCCTACAACAGAGTTTTCTAAATGATGTTTTTTAAGAAAACATGTTTTATGGAATGTTCTGAGAGGAAATTTCGTTATTGTCACAGAAATATTCATGCTCCGTTGGGGAAAGCAGATGAAGTACTTTGTTTCCACTTGGACTTCTTGAGTCTGTGGTGTTTAGAACCCAGTTGTGATTTGGGTCCCATTGACATGTAATCTGTTTCTACCCCGGCTGCCAGGTTGTCCTACGGGAGTTGGAGTTTTGTAGTTCTGCATGTACCAGAGCACCCAACTCCATCAGTAAGGTGACCTTAATCTTCCCCAGTCTCTAGCTGAATGTGTGTGTGAGGAACCTGCTGACTGGCAGCTGAGTAAGGGGATCTTTAACGCAAATCTGGTGCCCCTATGCCAGACCGGCCCTGGTAGAGACGGAGCGGCTGATTCTGCTCTGCCAAGGCCCGCAGATTTCACAGCCTTGTAAAAGCAGGAACCAGGTGTATATTTTGATGAAATGTAATGAATTCAGTCCTGGGCTGCCAGCAAGGGAGGGAAGCAGAGATGATAGGGACTGAAGTGAGGTATTTATTCATTTCTTTGCAGAATTTATTGGGTCAAAACCAAGAAATATTTAAGCTGAGCTTTTCAAAGGGATATGTAGGTTCCCAGCTCCCACTGACAGGCAGGAGCTGCAGGGCATACTCGCTTGATTTTTCTGGAAAATCTAAATGGCCTCAATGGATTTTTTCCCCCTCTCTTTTGTCCTTGAAGTGCTGTGGAACGTGTGTGGTGCTCGTACGTGATGGGTAAGTCTTTCTTCCCTGAGAAGGGTGGTTTAGATAATGTATAGCGTCGTGCATAACACTCTTAAAGTGCCATCTCAGATGATTCCTTCACTACAGAAGTTTCCCAGATAGGGATGTTTATTTTCCTCATTTTACAAACTGGAAAACCAGGAGACAGACTACATATAACACAACTAGATCAGAAAGATACTCTGGATTTCCCAATAGGTTTATTTTTTCATGTGTTCTGTCGGCATTGGCTTAAATGTAATTTATAGCAGTGACAGCATTCCCGTTGGCGCATGGCTTGGATGGTGGTAGGTTCCATACAGATTAATAAAGAAGTGGCGTTTCTGCAAAGGCTTTTTAGCCTGCAAAGGCTGCTGCATACTGTATGTGAGGAGAGCTGCCTAAAATCAGCCTGCCTCCTCTTGTCTGGAAAGTGGTGTTTCAACACATGTGGTTTTGCCCAACTTTCACTTTTCTTTTTTTTTTTTTTCCCACTTTGCAAGTGACATTTTGATAATATTTGTCAGTTTGCCAATGTTTTTGCCTCTTGCATCCTTGAACAAAGCTTGTTACTGTTAGCGAACATATCTGCCTTTCTTGGCATCTTTCCATTTCATTCTTAGGATTCCAAATGTTTTTAGCTTACTAAAAGTAAATTCTTCTTGCTGTTAATTCTGCTGACCTTTATACCCTTTTACCTCTAGTATCACTTTTCCACAGTTCTTAGTTTCACATTTTTCTCTGTAGTTTTCAATTCTCTTCCTCTTTCCACCCCTATTTGTTACCTATTTTATTTATTCATAGCTAGCACTGATAAATAGCTGCTTTTCCTTCTCCCTCCATTTTACCCCCTGGCTCCTTCTTTCCTAATTGTGGCCTTCTGAGCTAATTAGTAATGCTCTCAGTATCAATCACAACTTTCTGTTTACATTCTCTGTACTACTGGAAGCGGCAAGGTTGGTTTAGGCAATAACTGTGGAAAAGCAGCCAGATCCAGGGCAAGTGAAGGGCTGGGGCAGAAAGAAACCTGCCCACGTCCTTTCCGTTGGACTCCACTCTTGCTCCGTCCGAACGCCCTAGGATGGTGACTGACAAATTTCCACTTGTCCTTAGGCTGACTGAGGTAGATATAAATAAACCCCGACATGTGACCTAGCAAGGAGTGTGAGGGGTTGAAATCCCATCCCAATTAATCAATCCCACTGCGATTTCCTAAGTAAGATTGGAGAAGGGGTAAGAGTCAGCTGTACTGAGCAGCAGTGGTTAGCCACGTTCGCCCTGATTCGCCTAGGAATGGCAAGGTTGTATGGTTGTAGAAGTGACCAGCTGAGGAAAAGCATTGGAGGGAGGGGATGGGATGAAGGTCTGGGTTTGTTTCTAGGTGATGGAAAGCAGTTGGCCATGAACTGTGCAACTCTACAGTCTCGGTGCAAATGGCTAACTGGTTCATCAGAAATTTTGGGAATGGGGCAGCTCCTTGCTCAGGAATTCACCGTTTAAAATTTGCTGCTGTATTTTTGCGATAGTTGTGTGTTTTCATTCTCAGGTGGAGACCTGTGTGTTTCTGTGTTGGGTTCTTGCAAGCAGAATTACAAGCACTCTTAGGTTAGACCGAGACTGGGAGAAGCAGGGTAACCCCAGCCCGGTCTCTGGGATGCTGCTGGCTCCCTTGCGGAAGGGTAACGGGTGGTTTGGCTGGAGGAGCAGGGTGGCGCTGGGGCCTGGCAGCAGTGGCAGGTGTGATGCTGGCTGCAGCCGAGTCCCCTGGCAGGGTGACGCGGGGATGTGTGCCTGCTGCTCATCAGTACTTGCCTGGCTCAAGCTCGTTCTGTCAGGCTTTGCTTTTCTGAGCGCTTAAAATCAATATAAATTAATAAAAAGAAACCCAGCAGCCCATAAACAACATTAACTATAGAGCTGTTAAAATGCAAGCAGTCAAACTATATTTAACCCCCTTTTTCACGTTAATGCTGTGCAGGGGTGCGTATTTAAAGTGCTGCTGTTAGATTGGTAACAGATGTTGCTCCAAGGAAACAATAAGTGATTCTTACGGAGAGTTATTTTGGAGGAGGCTTCTTTGGGGCCGTCTGAAGAAGTCAGCTGGGCCGTAAGTGCGCACCAACGCTCGGTGCAGAGCGACTGAACTGTGCTCAGCCAGGCCTGACTCCCGCAACCCCGAGTCCTCCTTCGGTGAGGCACAGCAGGAGCAGCTGCAGAGAGATGTCAAACGTGGACTGACTTGCATTATTGCTCTGAGATCTGTTTGTTCCCAGCCCAGCCCTGTCTGGCTTCAAGGCAGCCTCCTTGCAGCTCTCTGAAGTTCACCGGAGAAGTCCATGCTCCTGATAAAATAACTGTTTAATACTAAACCATACATCCGTGTCCTTCGGGAAGTGTATCCCCTTGCAGGGTTCATTTCAGTGTGGTTCCTACTTCCAGGGTTACGCTTCTTCCTTGCTTTGTGTGTCAGGCTTGTCTGGCCTGACATAATTGTCCAGTTTTAATGATTTTATGAGTTCTGGCATAATCTAGCACAGTGCTGAAGTATCTTCTTTCTGCTTCCTTTCTGTAGAGACATGGAATGATCCCTCCCCAGTAATAAGGCTCGACCCAGTCCCTCAAGTTCCAGGGAGCTTCTGAAAGCACAAGCCTCTCTGTGCCTCAGCTGCAGCACCCAAAAAGTGAGTAAAACGTGTTTTCTTTGCGACACGCAGAAGTGCTACGTTTGGTATAGACAGAGTGGAGCACCTGCCCTGCAGCCCTGGTGTCACAGGGCTGGAGATAGTGAGGGGAAAGGGAAGGAAGGGGTGGCCGTGCTTCATGCGCCTCTGGAGAGCTTCCCCGCGCACCCAGCTTTGGCGCAGGATGCTCACACCTTGCTGCCGCGTCCTGCTTCAACCCAGGGTCTCAAAGGAACCTGAAACCAGTGTCTTGACTGGTTAGGACCTCCCTGCACGGAAGAGCTGTGTGGGGAACAGGGAGAAGCTGAGAACACCTTAGAAGAGCAGGTGTGAGCCTTTCTTTGGCTGAAGCAGAGGCCAGTCTTTCTCCTCAACTGCCTGCGCTTCAGGCAAACCTCCTTCTGCCTGGAGTAGACAGACAGGCCTCTTTACACCTCTCTTCTTTCCTGGGGTTACCTATCTGTACCGGTACACCATAACCACCCACCCCTCTTCCTATTGTAATTTTTTTTAAACATTTGTGATTATACAGCATCTTGTAAAGAATTAAGAAGTTCATAATTATTTATAAAGTTAATACTTATAATGAAATGGTTGCACTTTGATGTCTGTATATGTTTTCTAAGCTAGGGTGACCTATATTGTAGAGGTATTATGTATACTAGGTGATGCAGGGATTGGCTTGGGAATTACCCATGTTTAATGAACACTAAAATTAGAATTTGACTGAAATCCACATAAATGGCTCGACAGCAAGTTCGGCTGCCCCTGGGGAGCTGTGGGCAGCTCAAATTTACCCACAGGCATTTTTGAAAATGTTTTTTTTTGAATCAGCATAGTGTGCTTTTTGGAGCAGAGAGTGCAGCTTGCACTTTAAACTCCCTTCTCTTCACCTTGTCCCCCATTTTGGTGTTGAAAAGCCCTCCACAGAGACTAGAGCATGCACTACGTTGCAGGTATAATATGTGCTGCGCTGATGCTTTTTTGCAGTACTTGCTGTGGGAAG
>NW_010243013.1:0-15861 GCF_000690775.1 Eurypyga helias | reverse complement strand
CCCTACTCAGTGGCCTCCTTACTTGGACTCTTGCATTTCCAGATATTTGGTCTCTTCTGTAGGCGTGTGCACTTCGGACAGTGGGAAGCCTGGTCTAGCTGCTTTATATCTTCTATCCCCCTCGCTGCCACACTAAAAGCATGTGGCTACAGGAAATCCTAGCTTCCAGGGAAGAGGGCTTCTTTTGTTTGCATGTTAGAGCTTGTTCTCTGACTCTTGGGGAAGATAACTCTACCTGCTGTGCCTTTCTTTTACTGTTGGAAAGGGCTTAATTATCCTTCAGGAGGCCTGTTTATATCATGACTTTCAGTTCCCAGTCACTGAAGGAATAAAGATTCCTGCAAGAATAATAAATAGTACTTCCCACTTTGCACGGGCCTGGGAAAAAAAGTCAAGGAAAATTGGAGTCAAGAAATACCTTATTTCTGTTTGGGAAGGAGGAGCAGAAGCAGGCAGTCCTCTGCTCCTTTCACCTTGTCCCAGCAGCTCACTGGTGACACCGTGCTGTGCCACGGCCATGCCTTTGGGGTGTCTGGGATGTGACAGGACAACAGACCCCTTGGCAGAGCCAGGCAGAAGTGGTCGGAGCTTGTAGCCTGTTTAATTCACAGTCTGGTTGTGCAAGTGGAAAAATACTGCAGTTATAATTGTCTCTCACAACTCTGTGTGAGAATTCTTCATAAGATTCAAGGAGAAAATTGCTAATTTAAGAAGCCAGTGTTCTTCCAGAAAAAACCTTCGGAGAGATGAGTATCCCAAATCACAAGGGGACACACCATTGTATTGGTGAGCTCAAATGTAGGGCTTTGGTTTGTCTGAAGAGGCGTATGTCACCTAAAGAATGTACCTTTAAGGAAGCGCTAGGTAAAATAGGAAACGGTAATGCTGGTTTTGAGCTGTTTTACTGGGGTTTGTGATGTGACATGGCTGTAAGGAAGTCGGTCCTCCAGTGCCTTGTTAATTGGCATACGCTGGATTCGGCCTTGTTGCAGCTTTGTGCTCCTAAGCCTGAACTGCAGCCCAGCCTCTTAGAACTCAAGTCCACATCATTGCTTTTCTTATTTGCTTTAGTTTCTTTCTTTCTTTTTCCCCCCCAATTTGGTCTCGTCTCGTAGCTGTAGGATGTTGGCATGGCTGAAAACAGACAAGCCTTTTTATGTCTTTTGACTGCTTCTGCAAAGCTTGATGGAGAATTTACATAATCAATGAGGTAACCCTGTCACCCAAAACATGGAGTGTTTAAAGAGAATAGTTTTATGCAAATTAGATATCGATGGCGTAATGATTAATTGGCCCCAAGCCTTTGTTAATATGCAATTGTTGTAGTGTAACATGCATTTGTAATTATTTTGGTTGGTTTGTTCAAACAAGTGGTGGGCACTTAATTGCTTGCAGCGACGGGGTGCCAGGGAGCAAAACAAAGGGCCGGTTAACGCGTTATCTGATATAACGTTAGATTTCCTCTGTGTATATTGTGTTACAATGGTCAGATTCTTAGGTGATAACAATCAGTGCAGCTCTCTGGGAGGATATAGAACTGTTCTGACTTCCAGCAGCTGTGGATGTGGTTTGAAACGTTCCCCAAGTCAGGTTTCAGTGCTGTGTCTGGTGTTGGCCATCTGGGGGTTAGGGTGGGGAGCTGTGCTGTTCAGTGCTGGTGGTTGTTGTTCTGAAAAAGAAACCACTTTGGTTCCAAGGGCTGCAGTGAGTTCAGAGAGTGCATTAGCGAGATGCTGCTTGAAAGACTGTTTCAAGCAAACAAATAATGTCGGAGCCGCTCAGCTCCATGCCTTTTGCGTCTGGATCTGTGTTTAGCAGACAGGGAAGAAAGCCTGTGTATTTGGAGGTGAAGAATCCTACATCTCCATAAATGTACTTAAGCTATGGGCCGTGTAGTTTTCTGTAGCACATGGGTTTACTGCGTTTTCACTTAGAAAGTACTTCAAAATTGTGAAGTTTGTCTCCTAGGACAAAGATAATTTGGAGGGGATAGCAGAGGGCTGGACCTAGGAACAGTGGACAGAAAGGAAGCAGCTGAGTGTTAATAAGATCTTCTCAAAGTTAACTCTGTTAATTATATCTATACATATGAACTCTGTATATAATAATGTAATTATCATACAATTACTCTACCTATATAGCAATCAGGCGTGAGGATAGTGCTAATACAGATAGAGAAAAGGATGGGAGCGAGTAGAGGGTAACAGATCCTTTTTGGCAGACAGATAGCGAAGTGGTATTTGACTCGGCAGCAGAAAACGGAATTTGGAAAAGATACGGGTTTGGTCCTTTATTCTGGCATGTGAGACCCTGGAAGTGGGAGGGCTGTATATGCACCATGCATGGGATGTGGCTTAGCAATGGTGTGCTGTTCGGAGGCTGAAGGTGCAATCTTTCAGGTTCCTCTTTCCTGCTTTGGTTTATTGTTTACCTAAAGCCCTCCCAAAATTCCTATGGCACATAGTTTGTTCTTGGTCACTCGGGTGGTACAGAATCCGAGGAGAACCTGCAGCCCAGTACATCTCATTTAATAGGGCATATTACAATACGTATGCATTGTCCTGAAGTTGGTGCTGGAGCATTAAATAAAATCTGGTCTTAAAATAAGGTTTTTTTGCATGAATGTGTACGCTTTTCCCCAAATGATTGTTACAGAGTTGCTGATGAGGTCTAGATTTTTTAAAATTAATGGTATTATTACTGGGAGAGGGAAATGTAAACTTTCAATCACTTATGAATCCTCTCACGTTACTTTTAGTTAAACTTATTTATGATGGTTGGGATCAGTTATACAGATTCACTCTTTTTTGGCTGACGTCCTTTGACCTAATGGTCAAGTATAAAATGTGTCCTTTCTTCTTTTGTGTAATACCTGTTCTGCTTCCCAAACATTTGAAAATACCATCTAATCTCATAACAAATTCATAGGCCTTTTTTAGTGTAGACCTAATAGGCAAGACAACAGGTGCTCTTATCATCTATATGAAGAGTTCAGGCAGATGTCTTTGGTCTTTTCATTCACTTAGAGACATTGGTGGCAAGTGGTTTTAATTGGAAATTGAGTGTGCTAGGGACTGATGAAGCTCGATCATTAACCTCTGCAGTGACCACCGCTTCACCACCCATTTGAATCTCAGGGAAGTAGGCTGTTTTCCTTACACTGAGATAGTATCAGCCACAAATGCTGCACCAAAGGTTAAATTCCTCTCAACAGAAGAGACACTAAGTAGGTAAGGAAGAAATGATGCCTTGAGTTGCTAGGAAGGTGGAGTGAAAGGCAAAGTAAAAGAAGGCCAGGCTAGATTTTGACCTGCAGATCCTGAGCTGGCCACATCTTCACTGCAGAGAGAAAGTAATGCCAAGGGGCTAAAATTAATCATAGGTTCTAAGAGGGATCTTCACAGGCTCCTCCTGAATTCACTGTTGATCATCATAAACATTATGGGCTGTCAGATAAATTCTCAGCCAGCCTGCATCTTGTTCAGTAAATCTTTTGTAATCTTTTTCTGTACCAGCTGGTGGTAAGAAACAAAGGAGCTTCCCCTTATCTGATAGTTCATAGTAATATCTGGTAGTTGAGAGGCAGCCAAGCTAACAACCAGAGAAGTACAGCGTTGGCCAGTGTCACAGGAGGAGTTAATAGCTGTCAAAAAGAGTATTTAAAACCAGACCCAAAGGTAACCAGAACCCCAGCATCTCCCAGCTCAGATACCGTCTTAGAACGTGAAGGAGCAAAAAGATGAATCGTTCTGCAGGTATCAGCAAGAAACCCCAAATCTGATGCAGATTGGGTCGGGGCAAGCATGTCCAGGAGGAAATGAAGTCACGGATTGGCACACGTGATTGCATACAACAGTTTAAATGAGATCTGGTAATAAAACGTGCATAAAACCCAAATGATACCTCTTCAGCAAAACAAATGTTTCCCGTCTTCAGGTGCCAAGGTGAAAGCAGGAGATCCAGCAGCAGACTAGCTAATTCCATGGAACTGAATTGAGTACTGAGTGAACAAATGCTAAGGGAGGTTCCCACGCCAAACCCAGACCTTCAGGCAGCATTTCGTTGCACCGAGCGGCAGAGGAGGCTGTAGCCGGGTCAGCCCTAGGCTCCCAGGAAGGAATCTCCTCGTCGCAGGAGAAATCCCTGTGTGTACACTGTGTTGGGGAGCAGCCACAGCTGTTGGTCATGGCTCCGGTTGTTTCTGAGGTGAAAGCCTAGTAACACCACCAGGTCTTAATGCAGCCTTTTTAGGCTGAAGGCAGTGCACAGCCATAAATCGCATCCTAGAAGGGCTGTACTGAACATGTCTGTCTCGGGCCGTAGTGTGTCAGGAATCCACAGCCCTCCCTTAGCGACACCGCTGCACAGCTGAAAAAAGGCGATTGCAGCCAATGACGTCTCTCAGTTTACACTGGCCTGGAAAACCTAATCCACAGTCTTTATTCTCTCTAAGACCGCATATGTATTTAAAGAATGATATATAATTTTAAACTGTGTATTCTTTATCCCAAAGAATGTTTGTAGGATAAATAAAATATTTGCATGATAAAGCAGACGAGCAATTCAGAGATGCTCTGGTCTCCTGGGTAAATCTGAATTTAAGCAGGTATTGTTATGCATTTACAGAAACGTACATTGAGAGCAGAACTTTCTTTAAGTATTATACCAATAGCCCAGAACACTTATAAAAATTTAAGCTTCATAAACTGCTTAACTTGTGTTTTCTTAATACTCTTGTAGTTTAAAAAAGCTGAAATGTTTTCTTATTACTATTCTTTAAAATCATGTTCTCTTCAACTTCTCCACCAAACTTCAAGCAGATGCTTGAAGCTACAGAGTAAACCCCAAAAGAAATGTTTCTTGGTGGAAACATGCACACAATATTTATTAGGGTGATAGGGTGCACTCAAAATGCCACGTCTGTAATCCAGATGACAGCTCCTCACCTACTCGGAACATAAGACACGAGGGTGCCAAGACCACCATCCCTCTGTGCTTCTCTGTCATCAAAACAAGACCATTGTCTGTGCTTGAAGCAGTCTAGGGGATTACAGTAATTACTAAAACAAACCCTCCTGTCTTGCTTTCTGCTAAAAGGGTAGTGACAGGTTTTAATGTAAAATCAATCTTGATTAAACAAAAGAGTCATAATAATAAAAGAAGAAAGGTAATTTAAATAACTGATTATGTGAGCAGAAAAATACCCGTTCTGCTTGCACTCCGAAGTAGCTCTGTAGGAAAGATGTGCTGTGTGTGGTCTAATTGTTCCCAACTGCAGACCGTCGTCCCCGAGGGGGGCTGGTCCGGCCTTTGTTTTTGTCACTGCAGCTATTAAAAAACTGAGATAGCCTGGAGAGCTGACGAGGATGAGATTATTGTGAAGTTAATTGTGGAAAAGACCCATCATGGTCACGAAAGGGACAGAACTGGGAGTGGGAAGAAAATTCCAACTGGAACTCGTTTATGCCATTACTTTCCAGCCCAGAGCAGTGAAGCTGCTGGTCGCACAGTTGCTTTCCTCACAACCCGCTGGCCGGTCCGTTCTGCAGCGGGGGGTCCGGGGTGCTGGGCCTGGGGCAGCAGCAAGGCTTGGAGCCCTCTTATTCATTATACATTCCCTGGTTGGTAGAAACCCGGAATAACTGGTTCAGCCATGCTCCAAGGAGAAGCGGGAGGAACAGCCGTCCAGGCAGTGGGTATGGCAGTATTGGCGGATGTGGAGTGGATCGATCAGGTTTTTCCATCCGAGACCTTCTCCTCGGGGCTGCCTCTCTGTGCTACGCGTGTGCTCTGTGCCGAGATTTGCTGTATCCCCCACTTGCATACAGCTGAGAAACCCGTCACCCTGCCAGAACGTGGCCTTCTGGGCCAGATCCGAAGGGGACACCTGTGGTATTGCAAATCGTGTGTTGGTAGGAGTGTCTAAGGGACTCTGTCAGTGGAAGTTAGAGCAGCTATAAACAGAGACCTGCTCTGGCATAAACTTGCACCCTCTTATTAGCTGCGTTTTGTAACTCCTTCTGCCCGTTTCCCACAGCGTTACGTGGTGTTTGAGAGTCCTTCTGACTTAAGCCTTCTCCAGAGCCGGTCATTACCTGCCTTTGGACATCCCCTAGGAAATGCTGTCTGTCCACGTCCTTCAGCACTCCCAAAGGTTGGAGGAGTATGTGCTTGGGCAGGAAGCTTTCGGGGAGGAGGTAGCCTTGCTAACCCGCGGTGCGGTCTCTGCTGGTAGCACAGGAGGCGGACACACCGCTGTAGGGGACTCTTGCTGGGGACAAAAATGTAACTGGCTCCATGCTGGTGAGCAGGGAGTAGGCGACTAAGCGTTTAGTCTCTGATGGATGATGGTGTAGACGTGATAAATGTTTGAATGGTTGAGGCAATAATGATTCCGTGTTGTCCAAGAGGTTGCATTAATTTAATTAGGTTTGTACCGGAGTCGGAGATGACCTGCCTCTACGCAACGTCTTCAGCAGCCAACACGCACTGGAGGTGTACAAGGACGGGGAGGGCTGTCTCTTTTTACTTCATAGACAATAAATTCTAGATCAAAGCAAAAACAAGCAATGATATGTGTAATTTTTTAACACAGACTCTATAAATATTCAGTGCTGCTGTTTGGCAACATTAAGAAATCACTGAAAAATGCAGTCATTGCTAAATGTGTTCGTTTGAGAGGTTTGCTGTTACAAATGTGAATCTTCAAAGGCCGTGAAACTTAACAATAGCTTTTCAGTATTAGACAGAGAGTTAATTATAACATCTCTCACACAAGCAAGGTAACTAAACCACATCTGTATACCTCTTTAGCTTTCAGCTTGTTGAGTGAAAGCTGTCAGAAGGAATTTGCCTCGGCGCACGTGCTGGGTGATGTTATCAAAGCGTCTGTCAGGCAGAGCGCTTTAATACCGTGCAGAGGCCCGAGCGAGCATGGTGGGATTGGCAGAGACAGTGACAGAGGTGACTACGGTGGGTCCTGACAGTTTGAATGCAGAATTATACAGTGCAGTGACAAAGCGTTCAGTTTATTTAGACTGGGAACACGATGTGCAGGAGACAAAGGAGAAGCAAAGAAAAGGTTAAGTTACCGAAAGTTTAATTGAGCTCTGAGTGACTGGTTTTGAATAATTGGTTGTGTCAAAACATAATGATTAGTGGCTCAGGAAGCTGCAGCCTTTCACCCTGAGGTCGCTGGCTGAAATCTGGACCATGCTGGTTGTAGTGACTGATGTTCGATACCAGCTAATGCAAAATGAATTGCTGATCTCTGCCCAGCTTCTGCTGGATAAGTGTCGCATCGCCCGCAGCGTGTGCTGGGAGCCTCAGCAAAGGCAGCATCCTGAAGCAATCCCCTCCTTGTCATGTAGGTGCCCTGCTGAGGGCTGGTTGCCTGGTATAGGAGACCTCGCACCGTTGCGGCAGGAGCATTGTTAATGTGGTGGGAAGGTGAGAGCTTTGCTTCTCAGTGTTTCCTGCCTGGCGACTTCTGCGTGCATTCGGTGACACCTTAGCAATCCTTCGCTAACTGTGAGGAGCCCTTCGTGGCACTACCAGGACTGTTGGCAACCAGGGCATCTATTAATCACCGAGGATTGTTCTCCAGCATCTGGGCACAGTCATTTCACTCCGTAGTTAAGAATATTTTTGAGGCTTCATCTTCCGGAGACAGGGAAATAAAAATAATAACTGATGCACAGACACCGTTAACCTCCCCTAGCTGTGTCGTGAGCCATGCTTTCTGCTGCTGGAGCTGCTGTGAGATCCGTCGCTGGAAGTCTCCTGGGAGACAGTGAATATTTCTGAATACACCTGTCTCTGTGTATGCCTGGCCCTGAGCTGCTCCGGCCAAAGCCCTGCTGTTCTCCAGCTGTGGGAGCTTGGAATCGGGAATTGCTGTGGTGCCTCGATCTGGCACTCACTGGGTTTTACCACCTGAAGTTTGTGTTCCTAGGAACAAGCACCAGGTGAAAAGTTTATTTGTGCATCCCAGAATAAATGGTAGGAAGGTGCCTCTAGGCAGCCAGAGAATTTTCTGTGAATACAATTTGGCCTTTTAGTGGTGCTAAAATCACTGGATTTTGTTGGCATCTTTGAAAAACTCCAGATCTTCGCGCCAGGCAGCCCAGATGAGAGACTCAAAACTTTTAAGTTGAAGTCGATTGTTTCCAAAGAAACCAGCTCAGCTTTAGCAGCTTAAAGCCATTCCTGGGTTGCACATCCCAGGTGAAACACCCTTCCCACTGCAGTTTCGTCACTGATTTCAGAAGCGAAGGAGGTTTCGCTCTCCAGGCCTGGAGAGGACTTGGAATCAGCATCACTTTCACGAGTTCAGGAAATCTTGTTTCTTACTACCCAAGTTACTTGGTGGTGAGTCACTTTATACTCCTCAGTGAGAATCGAGGAGGGTGTAAGAATGCACGTTCTCCGGTTTCCTATTCCACTGTGTTACCCAAACAGCTGGATCTTCGCGCGGACTCTGGTGGGAATGGCGAAGGTTATGAACCAAGCTGTTCGACGGGCTTGGGGGCCCTCTCCAGACACATTCCAGCTGTGAGCACTGGCATTTGAATGAGAGAAGGTCTTGACATCTTAATTCTGGACTAGCAGGTATCACTCCCCATGCAAATATAATTTCTTAGAGCGTGAGCAAGTAACATATGTCCAGCCCCCGCACTGAAGAAGCCCAAGGGAATGGGCAACTGAAGTCCAAAAGCCAAACATATTTCCTGATTAATTGGGCCCCTGAGGCTTTTGGGTGACATTAAAGAATCTGCCAGTCATTTCCCCCCCCTCCCCTCACCTCTTCTTTTAGATAGTAAGTAATAAAATAACATAAAATCTGCTTTCAAGACCTCATTACAACAAGGCACTTCATTCCGGATGCTTTGTACCTTCGGTGAGACCTCATCCCGTAAGGGACAGGGTGCAGGTCTTGAATACCTGCTTCAGCTACAGGAAAAATACAAACTCAGCTGCTCTTCCAGCCAGGCACTGCCTTGCGCAGGGCACACCCTGTTCTGGAAGCGATGGACTGAGGGGATAGCCTTTGGATAAAAGGTTGGAATGAGAACAGGAGCTGTTTGCTAAAGGCAGAAAATACCCACCGATTTGAGGTTAGTGGAGGGTTTAAAAAAATGTGATTCTAACTCTGTGGCTTACCTCAGGGGAACAACCCTGAGGAATAAGTGCCTTGACACTCAGAGCTCAGGGAGGACTCGAGCAGACACCTTATCCTCTGGATGTGCGTTGCACGGGGATGTATGGTGCACAGCAAATGTGCGAGGCAGAACACTGAGCGTCTTCCACCCTAGGTCAGCATGTTTGTGCTGGTGAGGCAGAAGTGGCCCCGTCCCCAGGAATGCAGACACTGCCGTGTTTTTGTCTTTTTCTGATGTAATAGACCCTTTTTGCTGTGTGGTCTGGCCCAAGAGTGGTGACTGTGTACGCAACAATTTAATGTTTTTAGAATTTTCTATGTTTTTAGTTATTTTTAATGTGTCATGGTGGCACGACCAAATAGCAGCATCATGTGTGATGAATCTTGCCACCTCCAGCTGTATCTGTGAAGTGCTCCTGCGTCATCCTGAGGAATGAGTTTTCCTGTTTTATAACTACCCTAGAGAAATTGCCTGTGTTGGGTTCAGTTGACCATTAGGATTCAGCTTGGCCTTTCCCCACTCTAAAAAATCCTGGCATGGTATCAGCAGGGACCGTGTTTTTTTTTTCTGTTGCCTTTGCTATGGGATGCTGTGTTTTCACATGATGTGTGTAAGGGGGAGTTTCCCCATGAGGGATAACACTGATGAAGTGACAACCGCTTGGTATCCTTGTAAAATTCCACCCAGTTAAAGGGAACTGGAGAGGAGATATATGGCTATTAAAGTAAAACATAACTGCCTGTCAGGGAGAAGTAGTGACAACATGCACCGCAAGCTCTGCCATCTAATGCCTGTCAGCAGGAGCGGGTAGGTTTTAACATCGTTCATATTCCTCAGCCAACGTGCTTGAATTGGCAGAGACAAGGATGGAGTCGACACGGGCAGGTTCTGTCAGCTCAAATCCAGAGGTGAACTGTGTGCATCCCAAAGCCCGTCCTGACAGCTGCATCCAGGCGCAGGCATGTTGAGGAGGCGGAGAGCCGTGGGAGGGCAGGGCAGGTACCAGCCTGAGCTTCCCCTTCTCCCAGAGCAGCAGTGTCTGCGTTGAGTGGAGAAAGAAAGGGGGCAGGGAGAGAGAAGGAACAACAAAAAACAATGCCTATTATGTTTCATGTCAATGTTGCTGTCATTAGGTAGTCGGAAAGATTTCAAACGAATAAACTCCCCTTTGGGATGGCAGACTGCCTTGGCAGCCAATTTTAGGCCTTGATTTGATTGATAAACTCTTTGTGACAAGGAAGGATAAAAGAGGCCCCTGGTTTGGTACATATAAATAGGAAATTAGCTGGCAAAGTTGTCAAAGATAATTAACTCTCTGATTCTGTGTGTCTATTCAGGTTGACATACTGAAATTATTTAGAAATGCACATGTCAACGCTCTGACAGAATTTGGTGCTGATCAGATAAACAGTTTTTGAGATGCCTGATTGTAAAATGATGTAAGAGCTTAGCTGGTGGTTTTATCATTATGCATTCTCTTAGCAACAGCAGGTATCAAACGGCAACACCATCCTTTCATGTGGTACATTCAGAGATCCCGAGACAAAGTTAGGCGCTCTGCTTCACAGCACTTAGCTCGCTTGTTTTGTTCCTTGCCCTAGGTTAAAAAAAATGCTCAGAATGTGCTGAATTCCTGGGTGTTCGTCTGCTCCTCATCCTTTCCCCAGGCACACTGGAAGTAAAAAAGACAAGGGTCGATGAGATGAGAGGTCTGAAAGCCACGGCGTTTTGTTATTTCTTCAGAAAAGGTAAACCACTCGCTGCTGTAATCCTGGACTCAAAGACTGGCAAGGTTAGGAAGGTGCCGCAGCGGAAAAGCAGTGACTCTGAGCAGTGTCTTTATAGCGGCTCCTGTTAAAGCCATGGCAGAACAACAAGTATATTTAGCGTTGCAAACTCAGCGTCTCACCCACTGTCCCGTGTTTCCGTCTGGAGCGGTCGGTGTAGCACTAGAGTTGCAGTACGCTCCTGGGTGTAACCTCTGAGCAGGATTTGATTTCCATGTCCCATGAGTGTCCTTGGAAAAGTTAAACTCGATGTATGTGTGCGTGTTGTACAGCAGATGTGAGGACACTGCAGTCTTTCAGAGTAACTCAACTGTGATTCCTTCTTGGAGATTTCCTCCACCTGAAGGTGGTTTTCAGCCTCCAAAGTCAGCTGCGCCTCGGCAGTGTGATGGTACAGGTAACGTGTCTCGAGCACGGGATCGATGGAGCAGAACCGTTGTAGGCTGTAATGGCTGGTACCAGAAAGCACCATCACCCCAGTTCCGTGAGTGTGTGCTGGGGCACGTCCAGTCCGCTCACCACGCTGCTCCCAGCAGATTGGGGGTTTTAATCCTCCAGAGTCTAAGCTCGGTCTCGCAGCTTTCTGTCACATCTCGTGAGCTGGCCATCAGCTCAGGTTTTTACCCTGACATCTAACCCCCCATAGACAGCTTTGCTCGAGTGCTTCCCTTTCAAGAATCTCCTCCAAGGTGTGACTGCTTGATTTGCGGAGGAAATGGGGAAGGAAGCAGAAAGAAAATGAGCAAAGGGTTGGTGTGACACCCTATTGCATTTGGCTAGGGGATAAAGGAGGCAGTGCTACAAACCACTAGGAAGGTAACAGTCATCTTACATGCAGAGTCTGTGCCTTGTTCTGTCTGTGGTGCAAATCGGTGTCCCCGTGACCTGCTTGAGCTGCTGAAGCGCTGATCGCTGCCTGCCCTCTTTGTGCCTCTCCAGCCAAGGTTTTCCAGGCCATGGGAGCATGTGAAATGTCTCTGCCTCGCAGAGAGCAAGAGCTGGCGCGTTCAAAGCAGGACACAAGGCCTGGCTTTGATCATGCCGTTCGTTGATGAGGAGCTCGAGGTTCTTCCAAAGACCTACCCCAAAATCACACCGTGTATGTAACCTCTCACAGCATTCATGAAGGGTAGGCGTGGGTTCTCTGCAGCTCAGTACTGACGAATGCGCTACTGTGCTCCGTGTCAAAGTGATAATGGCACATGCATTATTCTTCCTGAGAGCCCGGCAGTTCCTTTGCATCATATTTTGCACCCATTTCTACAAGGAACAGTGTTGTGCCTCCCGCTGCTTACTTACGCACCAAGAAGCTTTTTGTCTGTTTATAAGTAGGGTCTCCCTTGACATAGCACAATTCATGACGTTATTTCCTCATCCATAAGCATTTCTGTCGTGCTCATTTCTGCATTTACATTCTGCAACTATCTTGTACAACCAGGCACCTCAGGGGCCAGGAATAGGGCTTTAGCAATGACATCTTATTTCTCCCTTTTTTGCTCTTCACCTTAATGGGAGTCCAGGAATGATGAAGGTCTGTGGCCGTTAATAAGGGAAAGGCTGCAGGTACCTATTCTAAGTGCATGGACAGGCAAGTGCTTTATGAAAGGATACCCCAAACACTGATGGCTTTGCTTCACGATGTTCGTCTTGCCTTGAGCCTACAAGGAAGCTGGGGGGGACTTTTTCCAAGGGCCTGTAGTGACAGGACAAGGGGTAACGGGTTTAAATTGAAAGTGGGGAGGTTTAGATTGGATATCAGGAAGAAGTTCTTCCCGCAGAGGGTGGGGAGGCACTGGAACAGGTTGCCCAGAGAAGCTGTGGATGCCCCAACCCTGGGAGTGTCCAAGTCCAGGCTGGATGGGGCTGGGAGCAACCTGGTCTAGTGGAAGGTGTCCCTGCCTGTGGCAGGGGGTGGGACTGGGCGGTCTTCAAGGTCCCTTCCAACCCAAACCAGTCTGAGATTCTGTGATTCTAATTCACACCTCCCAGCACATGGCAGTGGGGGGTTGTTCATAAAGAAACTGGTGTTCTCATGTATAAAGCAGCGTTACCCAACCTTCCATATAGATCTCGGGTTTAGGATGAGTTACCTTAGCGCTGTGTGCCCCTGTGTTGTGTGGTGTCTATCTTACGATAGGTTTGCAGCTTGTCACAACTGAAACCCAAGGAATAAACTGGCAGGAAATGGGAAATGCACTTTTCTCTTGAGTGGTTTTTGTTAGAGCTTAGTGAAAATGTAGCATCTTACAGAGACTTCGTTCATACCCAGTTTGATGATGAAGGTTCTGCTGCAGGCAACCTGGGAATGAGAAATAGGGCTTTAATCAGGACACTTCCACTTTTCTCCATTGGGAGCTGTAGGTGTGCAGTGAATGGTGACCTGCTTTTGTTTTGATGCCCGGTCTGGATTGATGTGGGCTTAGATATGCAGATTTGAAAGCGATGTCTGTATGCCAGAGCTACCGAGAAGCCGGAGGTCTCACAGAAGGACTCTTGGTGGACAACTAGCTGCACACGAGCCAGCTTTAGGCCTCTGCAGCCGAGACCCACAGCATCCCGGGCTGCATCGGGAGGAGTTTTGCCATCAGGCTGGGAGGAGTGCTTCTCCCCCTCTGCTCAGCACTGGTGAGACGCATGCAGGGGCTGTGTCCAGTCCTGGGCTCCCAGTACGAGAAAGATGGGGACATACTGGAGAGAGTCTAGTGATGGGCTACAGAGATGATTAAGGGACAGGAGAATCTGGCAGAGGCAGAGACCTGAGGCTGTTTAGCCTGGAGAAGGGGCATCTTACTGGTTTGTATCAATATCCGATGGTGGAGAGTAAAGGAGGCAGAGC
Source organism: Eurypyga helias (assembly GCF_000690775.1). Taxonomy (NCBI): domain Eukaryota; kingdom Metazoa; phylum Chordata; class Aves; order Eurypygiformes; family Eurypygidae; genus Eurypyga; species Eurypyga helias. The sequence continues at coordinate 2,077 of NW_010243013.1, read as the reverse complement.
CTGACCCTTCTCAGTGCTGCACCAGTTGAAATGCAGGAAACTCTGTTTAGATGTAAGAGGTTTTTTTCACTAAGCGGCTGATCAAACCCTGGAGGAGGTTATCCAGGAAGCGAGTGGAGTCTCCATCCTTGGAGGTACTCAGAACCCCACGGGACATACCCAAGAGCAAGCTGCTGTAATTAACCCTGTTTGGAGAGAGGGGTGGGACTCCAAAGGTCCCTTCCAACCCCACGATCCTGTGAGTATTTCCCACACAGCTGGAAACACAACTTGTAGCATGGAGTTGTCTTTCCTGTGCTAAGGAGAAGTGCATAGGTTGTTATGTCCTGGAGCTGGAGTAACTTCCTCATAACTTGCTGGCAGATGCTGGATACATCTGTTTGCTTTAGACTTCCACTGGAAAGACATTTCTGTTCCTGCATTGCATGTGTCAAATTCGGCTTCTGGGGAAATGTACAGATGTTCACACGCAGAGCAGAAAAAAACATGCCACAGGAGTATGTCATGGCCGTTGATACATCATACAGTGTATTAATGAGGAAAATATGTTTCCTTTAATTAAAACATGTTGCCTAGGCATAAGATATGTTTTGATTTCAACAGGCTTTATGTGTGTGTGGTTAAATAAACACGTTGGGGGTGTGTGTGCTCAGCGATGCTCACATGCTACTCTTTCCATCTAGCTGTAGGCATTAGCCCGGAGTCGATGCTGCGGGTGGTGCGGGAGGATTTTTAGGAACCTGCATGCCAATGCTTCTGTTGCCTTTCATCTGCTGCTTCTTTGCGTGGAAAGTAGTTAGAGTACTTGTGGTACTGTCTGAGGCTTCCTGAGGGTTAAAAGTGGTAAATACCTGAGAAACAGGGCAAGTGCTACGTGTGCCATGAGAGCTGGGCAGCAGTGGGTATTCAGGGGTGTACACAGCGTGAGAAAGAGGTCTCTCGCTGTTCTTCACTTCGTTGCTCGTGCAGAACTTCACAACAGTAGCTCTTCTGTCTGATTTCCATGTGTTGGCCATATGACCGGGCAGTCGGTACGTATCCTTTCTCCATTTCCCTGTATCTGATTTCCAGGCAGAATTGTGTGTATTTCAAAGGTGCAGTAAATTTTACTTTTTGTGGGTTTGGGAGCTTGACTCTTCTCTAGCAGAGTATGTGATTGGTTTTTTAACCCAGTTCCAGACCCGACAACCTCCCTACCTGTTTTCCTCCTCTCCTGTAATCGCAGGTTTTCTTTTTCCATTGAAAAGGACAAAATGCGTGGTCTTGAATGATCTGAACAGGCAAACTCTGATTGTTCTGCTTCTGCAGTCCCATCATCAGTTTAGCATTTCGTAGTCTACTGCTCTTCGTATTGGGCCAGAAGAGTTCAGGGTGTGAATAACTCAGTCGTCTTTCAGTATTACTGAGATTCCTACTACCTGGAACACTGAGGGTTCCCTCGTGGTATCTGACTTTAATTGCATCTGTGCTGGAAGCCTTATTTAGTTCTAGGAAAGCTGGTGTCCAGTTCTGGGCTCCAAGCCTGAAACTGCTCTTTGACATGACGTGCTGCCAGCAGGAAGAGCACGTCCCATGATCTGAGATAATAAAGCTAAATCCCATTCCCCCCAGAAGACAAATATTGAGGCATTTCAGGTGTCGTGCTCTGGTAACTGTTGGCATATACATTTCCTAAAAATCCTGGCTCACATTACACAGAGGGAACAAAAATCTCAGAGATTAGGGCTCACATCTGCTCCACAGCTGCAACAAACATCAAATTCATCGTCAGCCTTTGTGGTGCAGGGTAAACTATGACAAATCTTGTCTTCCTAGCTAATTAATGAAAGGTCTTGGGAATATCTCAGCTTGAGAAAAGGAATGCAGGAATGGAAAAAGGAAACGACTATGAAATTTTTTTTTTAATGGTAGAAGGAAAAAATGAGCCTCAGTAGCAAAGAAGGAATAGAAAATAGATTTTCCAAACTTCTTTTAGAAAACAGAATTGCAAAATCAATGGATAAAAGGCAATTTGCTGGATCTACTGATGATTTGGATTTTAGTAATGCATTTGATGTGGTTTCTCATGACATTCCTG
>NW_010243012.1:74930-140058 GCF_000690775.1 Eurypyga helias | reverse complement strand
CTGGCCTGTAGTTTCCCGGGTCCTCAACTTTGCCAGCCCAGACTGTACATCCTTCTAAATCAGTTTCCTTTTCCAATAACACTGGGATAAGTGGACACTGTGAGGTCCTAGTCCATATCCAGAAACAACATAATTATCTTTCTTTTGACTCAGTTTGACTTTTTTATTTCTGCAGCTATTAAATATTTTTCATGCAAACATGTAATTCTCCAAACTCTTCCATAACAACCAAAATGTTGGTGTTCTGTGAGAACCAACATATGATAAGAGATAGGAATATTTCTATATTTCTATAATATATAGGAATAATTCTATATTTCTGTTACACTAGTTATAATTAGCACACCTTTTTTGAAAGTAAGCTGGGCTGACGATATATATAACTGAATATATCTGAAATTAAATATATAACTGAAATTAAATCTAAACATTTTCCTAATGTATCTACTTGGAGCTGAAGAGAAGTAATGGGACTTTGTGGTCATTTGATAATGTCCAAATTACCACACAACTGAAGACTTTAATTTTGCATCCTGTCAGTTAGTACTCTTCCAAACAATTCACAGACAGAGTCTAAAGGAGAAAAAAATCCCAAAAGAGATCTTTTTATTTAGAAACTCTGATTTATGTTGGAGGTAGGGAAGGGTGTAGCTAAGATTCACAATATGGATATGACCAGACCTTGCCATCAGGCTGCAGAACAAGAGAATGGACTCAGTACTGGTGTAAATGAAGAATATATTCACAGGTGGATTGAAGTGGTCACATGTGGCTAACTACAGCATAGACATCTCTGTCTGAGATAATGATCTACACAGCCTTTTATAGACAGTGGAGAAAACCTGACATGCCTGAGTCTTTCCTACCCCTGCAAACTAAAATCCCTGCAACTGTTACATGCAATCAAAACCTGATTCTTCTTGAGTACTTCAGCATTCATCTTACACAGTACTGGTACAGAAGATAGTCTGAGCTAAACATGCACATGTTGATATTCCATGAAGAAAGAAGAGTTTCCACATGACTGTGGAAAGCCATTGCAAGATCTGTTGTGATGAATAGCCTTACTGCATTTCTTTTCTCTGTTGTGCATAGGAAAACCACAGGCAACTGGTTAGATTACACTGCTACCTTCAGATGGTTACATTTAGGTGAGATGAAATTCCCCTCTCTGTGACATCCACAAAGCACCCACACACCAACTGTGATGATTTCCGCATTAAGTGAGGTTTATTTACAAGTCACATTACTAGATTGGAATATCCAGTGAGTTATAATAAATTTAGATAAGGAGCTGATGAAAGCTTAACTAGCCCCCCAGTGAAACATGAAAAAATAAAAAATATCTATCTTCTGTTAATAAAATATGCTCATATCTTAGTGCCTCTCTAGTGTGGTTAGCTTTATTAACCACTCACCTGAATATAGGGTGATCTGAGGTAAATAAAAACTCTTTTTTGTACATTTTCATGGACTTTGGGTGTGTGCATGAAAAGAATTCTTCAAAATCTATGTCAAGTAGGTCTATAATTTCAGCCATATCTTCAGCTCTCCTAAATTATCATACTTCTCCAGTAATCAATAGAATTCTGTATTTTAACTAATTGAAGATCTATGTCTTTTTTTTTTTTCCATTTTAGGGAACTTGAGAGATCTTCTAGTTATAATTTTTATTTTTTTGTTTATTTGTTTTCAGTTAAATCTTTTCACCAGTTTGAAAATCTGAGCTTAGTAAAATATACGCACGAGAAACAGACTCATCAGTGAATGCTATCATGTTAAACTATAATAGTATAAAGAAATACTCTATTTTTAGCTTCAAAATTGTTTATCTTCTTCTCCCCCCTTTGGAAACGTGGCTTTAACTAATAGTTATTGTGCACACTCTTCAACTTTTTTGTATCTTTTCTTTGGGGAATACCCAGGGAAAAAAGATTGCAGAGTTTAAAAGATGTTTCAACTTTTAGTAATTAAGCTCTGGTGAGCGTTGCAAGAATATTTAATGCTCTGCTGCTCTATCTGAGGAGGATCTGGAGACTTACAAGGAATTACAAGAACATGATTTACAAAACATAAAGCTCACATTGTCAAAGCATCCTCTGAAATTCTTTAAGATGAGAAAGTTTTTCTTGCGTTTCATTAGAAACAGGCAGCCGAGAGAGTCTCACAGCATTAAGGCATTTTTGTTGTTTTGTTTTGGTTTTCGCTCCCATACTTAGGAGTAACTTGTTGGCTTTTTTCCACCTCGTGCTCACTCTCGCAGATGAGCATTAGAGAGAATTTGGAAATGGAAGGCCTTTCTGTCTGTAGCTAGCAGGGTCAATTCAGTGTGGCAGCTGCGAGCTGGTGACATAGACTTATATTGACACAACCCACTTTTTGCTGCAGAATCACAAAGCGAAAGCACCCGGGGCTCTTCTGCCTTTTTCAATAAGATACGAATTTTTGTCTTCCTTGTATTAAGCAGAGATCTGTCATCTTGACTTGTACACTAAATGGTCCATTCTGACTGCCTTGTTTGTGTCCAATCCCAGCCAGGATCTAGAAACATGTGTTAACATTCGGCATGTTTGGGGGCGAGCGGGAAGGGCCTGAGGCTAGACTCCCTGATGTCTGCTGGAGGGTAGTCAATAATCATTAGCCCTTCAAGTGGTAGATGCCCAACATAAACTGTATTTATTTATTTAAAAAATCTTTACTTTAAGCCACAGGGAAAGGCATTTTAGAGAACGCGGCTCCCCTGAAGTAACGAAGCGCTAATAAAGACGTAGTGCCATGTAAGTGAAATTTTGGCTTTATGGGGGGAGGGGGGGCATGTTTTTTATCACCGTGTCATCAGCCGAAGTAATGGGAAACTATTAAAAGTAATTAGCCCATGCATGTCTGTCACTTAAATTCATCCCTGTGGTGATAAAGAAGTGTGATTTGCCCCAAGACTTTTCTGATTGCCAACATCTCAGCATTAGCCACAGAGCTAAACCTGAGGCAGTGGGGGAACTTCTAATGTTCATTATAGTCAATGCAAGGTAAATGATGCTGGGCTTTTTAATCTTATTTTTCATGGAGTTCAAAGAAACCAAGTTTTTGCTAATTAAATATTCAGAGAAACTGTGAAGCTTCTCATCTAACTGTAACTGTTTATGTGTGGATAGGTGTCAGTGGCAGGCCAAACATTGCTGTCATTTATATTTCCACCCATCTTGGCATGAGTGGAGTGGAATGGTGTTGATGGAGACACTTATTTAGCATACTTATTTCTATTTCCATGTGTTTCTGCTGCACATATATACTAGAAATATGAAAGTGCTAGAGAAAAATTCCTAGTAGAAGGGAGTGAACATGTAAGAGAGGATTCAGTACACCAAACATATGAAGTCCAAAAGTGGGCAGTTAGTCTTGCCCCTTGCAGATGACGTAAAGAACCAGGTACCTCCAGAGGCCAATACAATACATCCTAAAGTAAATAGAATGGGTTACCCCCTTGAGGTATCTCCTCATGTCCTTTGGCTATGGAGAGAACTTTGATCTCCAGCTGTGATCAGTTACCCACTTTCATCTAGCTTAAATCATGTGATAAGAATCCCAGTGGAAAAATGGAAGGACTTCCATACTGATGAGGTCCAAATTAACCTAGTTTGTCATCAGCTAAATCAGTTTATCATCAGTATTGTTTCAGAGAAAAAGAATTCCAGCAACAGGAGCTGTGGATTCTTCTTTTTATATTTTAGCATTATGATAGGCTCTACCAGTATTTAGACCTTTAAGCTTTGAGTTGGCAAAGACAATAATCTTTTCAAATTTCTTAGAATTGTTTGTGTAGCATCTGTGATGTGAATTCATCATTTTTAAGGTCCTGTTTTGCAATATATTTAGTCCAACAAGCCTGTCCGTGTCTCTCAGTGAAGCCACAGGGATTATGCATATGCCCTGGTTATTTGCTGAACTGGGGCATTAATCTTTAATATTATTGCTTTGCCTGTCCAGCTGGATGAACTGTCTGCAATTAGTTACCCTAAAATAACTGCATATGCACTGACAGATTCAATATCCTCCCTAATAAATTGGAAAGATAGGTCCTAGGTTTAGAGCTACCAATAAGCCGCTGGCTAAATGACCTAGAAAAGCAACACAGGCTTATTTGACAGTAGGTTTCATGATATTTTCACTTTAATACCACAGTTCTTCTGAACAAACATCATGTTTAACAAGACCTGGTGTACCATTTTTTTTGACATATGTAGACCTCTTCACATCCAAAGCTGACATATCTCAATTAGCCTGTTGTTGAATTGGAAGGAACATCTAAATTTTTCTGAATACTCCCTAGCTTTCCATCTAACCCTTTAACATATAAGATATATGGTCAAGCTATTGTTAAATGACCTATATTAATTCTTAAAAATTTTTAAAACCCCTGCTATCACCTAATTAAAAATGCCTTCCTTCATCTGTCTTGTGGTACAGTTTATTGTGATAGTCTCCTGAGGAAATGTGTTGGAAGAAATTCTTGCTTTCCTATAGGATTTTCCACCAGTTTCTTGAGACAAGTCATGGGAAGATCAAGAATATGCCTCCACTGGAATCTGAAAGGGAATTTATTGGAAAAAAAGTCAAACTACTTCTCACTGTAACTCCATACATGAGGAGCAGTAGGCACTAGCTATGGCTTACAGGACACAGGTCTGTGCCAGTGTGTCCAAACCTGTGCTGGTTGGTACTCGCATCTGGACCTTTAAGTCTCATTCATGAATATCTTCCTACTCAGTCCTCTGAACCGTAATGGAGATACACTTTGGGAGTGTGAATCTGCTATTCTAACTTTCAAACACTGAAATTTCAATGTTCATTCCAAGTTCATCATTTAGGTTACCTTCATAGTCAAACAAGAATTTACATATTTTTAGAAGGTGATGCTACATATACTATAAAGGTCCTTCATATAGATAAGAGTCATCCAGAAGGAAAAATAATGATTTTAGAATGCTATTTTATACCTATCTGGCTTTTTTTTTCATGGTCTTTTGACTGTTTTCCAATTATTTTGGTTTGGTTTCATGTGAGAGATCTATGTCGGTTTTGTTTTTTGGTTTTGTTTTTTGTTTGTTTGTTTGTTTGTTTTTTTTTAAGAAATAGTTTAATATTATTCTGCTTTATCAAAACTTCAACAGTTTAATTCTGTTCATTACTTGAATTTGGTTTTTATCATTTTGAGTTAATGTTTTCCCCTCTTATTCACACAGAAACAAATACATTCTTTCACAGATTTCTGACTGCAGCTGATCATGATTCTGAGACATTCTCTCCACCCCTCTCCAATTTTCTTCATTTATTTACTATTTTACTAACCATTTACTGTTTCATTTCAAACCACCCAATTTTCTGTTCAGTTTTTATAATATTCCAAATGACGTCATGACCCTCTTTCTTCACAAAGACCATTTCTTAAAATGTCACAGCCAACATTAAATTTCTCTAGGTTTTGGTGGTGTTTTGTTGTGGTGTGGGTCTTTTTTTTTGTGGTTTTTTTTTTTTGTTGTTGTTGTTGTTGGTTGGTTGGTTTTTTCCCCCTAAGCTATTGGAATTCTTTCAGGAAAATACAATCATGCTGAAGATTATGTCATAGTGAGATTCTTTTCCCCCTTCTTCTTGTCCTTGTCTAGAACCGACCATGCATTTTACTTACATTTAACTTCCATCTCACCTAGGAGGAAAGATAGCCTCCTACAGAGACACTTCCAGAGCAGAAATACCATCTTACACACCTACTTTAAGATAGGTTGAACTGCCTCTGGAAGATTTTTTCCATGGACTGTATATGGAACCTGAGGAATTCTCTTAGACACCTAGGTTATAGCTGGCTAGGTGCGGCGGATCTCATCTACATTTACTTCTTTTATCTGTTCTGCAGATAATGGGCTCTAAGAATGTTTGGAAAAGAAAGGTATAACTGTCCTTGAAGCTAATCCTTCATTGCATCATGACTGTTCTTGGCAGCCATATCAGTATCAGGCAGGAAGAAAACATACTTTTTGCAAAACATGCATAACAAAGGCCACTTTTCAGAAAGTTCAGAATGCCCATCTGCAGCAACTTGGGTATTGCAAAAATGGTTCAAAGTAACTCCCCAGACCACTAATAATGTGTGGAAAATGTGATTGTAAACTTGAGTTAGCTTGAGTTTACTTGGATAATACAGTACATCTTTTAAAGCTTTATTTCAAGTATTCCTGTAATTGCCATTTTCATCTTATTGGAAACTAGCTAGATAGACTGATAGATAGACAGAAGAACAGACTGACTGAACAGGCCCTTGATAACTTATAAGATTTCTAATCACCACATTATAGGACTTGAGGCAGGAATCAGTTTCTTCACTTCCATGGCCTGCAAAAATTAGATGAGATTAGTGGATTTCTCTTTTGGTCTAGGAAGCCTGAGTTCTGACTATTCTACTTTGGCAAATAATTTCAATAAATGCAGGAAAACTAATACAAAAGAATGTATTTAAAAAAAAAAAAAAAAAATCTGTGTTTATTGAGCAGTCTTTCCTTTAAGCTGCTTAAGGCTAGTGTTTTGTGCATTTCCAGGGTGAAAGCAAAGCCTGACAAATGCTAATTTCCTCAGCAGAGTGCAGCTCAGAGGTCTCAGTCAGAACGAAGCAAGAGCTCTGCAACTCATCAGATGTTGCTAAGGTTTGAATAAACTTATCTGCTACATCTGTTCAGTTTCCTACCCAGAGAATCCCTCCCTGCTTTTCTAGCTATCTCTTTCTCTGAACCCCTGGAGCAGGAAGATTCTGCCTTAAAGCTATTGGGATTAATTATGACCAACTAATACCAACTTTCTATTTACCCACACTGTTTCACAAAGCTTTATAGCACACCTGAAACAATCCCCAAATGCAAACACATTTATTATTTAAGAACTCTTCCTCAGATTATAATTTTAGTTCTCCTACTCACTGTAAAAATGTCTGCAAAAGTAAGGGATGGGAGTGTAAGAAGATGGGAGAAATATCCCAGAAAAAAGTCTAACTGGCTCTAGGGCAGACTGAAAAAAATACCACTAGTGCTTATTTTAAAATTTCTGGACAAACTGTTACTTATTTTTCTTTGTTTCATGGTTTTATTTTTTAAATAAAATATCCTAAACTCCTGAACTTGTTCTTTCAACTTGTGCAGTTTAAGTTTTTTTCAGAGCAATGATTTAGAAGAAAAAGGGAGCCATTCTTTGTGGAAGAGCTTTTTCTTTTTCCTGAGGTGAACAAGAAAAAGGCCCATCTACCCTAGTTCTAACCTGTGCTTCTCTTTTCCTAATCAACTGATTTTCCACTCCACATTTCCTGGCTCTCTACCAGTTTCTATGTCTCAGCCATACGTCCCAGGGTGTGTTGCTATCTGTAGACATCGAGCAGGATCTAGGTTAGTGTGAGACGGAGGGTGGGACACATTTCAGCAAGACTCATCTGATGCCTGCTATCCCTTTAAAGATAACAGAAAGAAGTAAGCATTTCCAATGAGTAACTTATCAGTCCTAAAGTCTAAAATAGATCAGATGTGTTGTACAATTAAAGTCAGCTTCTCTACTGATGAAGAGAGATGAGAGTAGCTAGCTCACATCTATAGGTCATTTAGATGGCTAAACGTAGGTGCTGGCTTGTTCCCAACTTCTCTCTATACCAAAGGATGACATAAAAGGATACGGGCCCTCATATCCAGCTGTTGCTTCTAGATTATGGGGCAATTGGAAATAGAGGTTGCACAGCACCAGTGCAGCACCTATCAAGGTCATCTATGAGACACACTGCTGTTTCATGGTGGAGACAAAACATTCTTACCTTCAAGGTGCTCAAGCTGGCACAATGTGCTTTCTGACCTGCCAGAACTTCTGCATCACATACTACTGGAGAACTGAGTGGCCTAGAAGTTTGTATGATGGTGTTCCAGAGCACATTTATAGAATAATCTTTTCCAGGGGTAAATTTTCTTCCTCTTTGAGGAGTTATATTTTGGGCCAAGAGGCTTTGTAATTTGTACTCAACACTATTTAAGACGCGATAGAAAAGGTGATCATATACACTTCATAACAAATTTAGGACTATACTACTGTACTTATGCCTGTATAAATATGACTGTGCCTTGAAAACAGGGATCATTTTATCTGACCCATGGTTACACCTGATTTATTCAAAAAGAAACAGAAAACAATGCACTTTTGTTATTTTGGTTAGTGTAGAAAAGAAAATCCAATTACTTGATAATATAAGACGAACTGTATTTTAAGCATCAGAGGCCATAATCCACCTCCTTTTATATCCTGAGTTTCTCTCCCGGAGCAACAGTTGAATGTGAATTCAACCAGTGTCATTTTCCAACTAAATTGTAGTTATATCCCTAATATCACATGCACACATGCCCCCAGCTTTTCCATTCTCCTTCATAAATGCCTTGCCCTTGTACTTAAATGACTTAATAAGCCTGTGTTTTCAGTTGATTCTGCACTGTAATAAAGGCTATACATTCAAGCTGTTTTAGCTGCTTTCTTCTGCAAATGCATTCTTCCTCTTTATCTGTGTTATCTATTCATTAAATATGTATCTTTCTACTGGAGTTTTTAATCACCACAGGGATCTATTCCATTTCCATGTGAATGATTTGTTCTTTTTTCGTGCAAAGAAGAAAACACACTTTTAATGTAGACAGTACACTGCATATTGTACGACTGATTACACCTTTCCCCTCTCTCACCATCTTTGTACATAAATGTACTCACACCAGACATTTCAGTTCCTGAAAGGACAAAAAGTTCAAAACAGCTCAGAGAAGACATGATTAACAGATGCTTTTCCAGTATCTCAACCCTAGATTCCCTCTCTACCATGAATTAAAATATTAATCATAGCAAGGTCTTTAAATCTGAGTGTCTGCATTTAAAAAGAAATGAATTTACCATACAAGGCACTAGCTGTTGTGGTACTAGTTGGGCATATGCTATCCACAGTCTAGGATAGAGGAGAGCACCCGTATGGCCCTGCCAGTATTCGTGTGCCTTGGGTGCTCCTACCCATGTTCTTTTGAACCAGTTTGTCCTGTGCTTAGAGACACCACCATATTCTTCAATGGCTGAATAGCAACCAATCTGGGCTGCTTTGGGTCACTTAGTTGGGTCAAGTTGTGCTTGAGCTTAGTTGATATATTACCCATCTAGTCTAGACAACTGCCCTAAGCAAACTGGGTAGAAATTGAGGTGGGAGTGAGTGATGTGGAGATGCTTTTCTCTCTCAATTGACTACAACCTCAACCAGACAATTCGCTGAATGCTAATTTCTTTATAGTTACAATTAAATAGGATGAATCTGACCTCTGTGTTTTCCTTTACCCCAATGCTCAGTGACCCTTACTAAGGGCAATAAGCCTAGCAGCTAACAGACCAGTGTTTATGGTGGAGTAAATTTGTGTTAGCCTGAAGCTCTAGTCCCCCCATGAGTTCTTGGTTATCTATTCTCATGACATAAATTCAAAAAAATACTGTCCTTTCTGGGATCCACAAACATGTCAAGGCAGAGTATATAAAAATAAAACCTGTCTCCTCTTGGGAGGAATTTACTCGGAGAAATTTGAAATGTTTCTTGATGTGGTTTGTTTGTGGGTCACAGCTTTCCTATAGGTCCGATCCAACAACAAATTATGCCCTGTGACTCTAAAGCTTTCCTAAACAAATAACTTACTCGTGGGAAAGGAGAGTCTGTATGAAGATAAATGAGAAAAATAAATTTTTCCTTTACATATTTTAAGGCCTTTTTTATGTTTGCCTGGATGAAAAGACAGAGCAACATCCTGATACTGCCTCAGCTCTCACTTCTTGTTTACATCTGCACTGGAGGCTTGGTGTGACATTCGTCTTACTAAATTTTAGCCTTCGCAAAGTTAGATGTCTGACCTAAGCATGGCAACTAGTTTCTGTTTGTACAGGGAAATTTCCAAAAGGTTAACCGTCCTACCCTAAGCTTTCTCTTAGTTCTGCAGTTTACAGAAACCCACTTGAAAACTGGAAATGTTTGTATTTTGGAATAAATTCAGCCCCTAAACTGGATGCAGTTTTCTAAGAGTGGGAAAAGTTGGACACCAGGACAAATGCAGGGAATGTAATTGTTGCACTTCTAAAAAATAAATCAGATTTTATTAAAAAACGTTTAAAAATTAATTCAGATACCAGGATAAATTTCATTGCCCAAGTCAACTGAAGATAGGACAGTCTTGGTAGCCTCTTTTGGACACTCCATGATGTTGTTTATGATATTAAAGTTTTCCTCTTACTTCTCTCATGTTATGAGCTGTAGAGAACACAAGAATTTAGTATTGCCTCAATCCACTCAAAACATTTGCTGTTCCTTAATGTGGTGAGCACCACAAAAGTTTGTGTTTGTTCATTTAACTAATTTGCAGTACCTTAATTTTAAAAGGTAATTGACTGAAACAGTCATGTTAACTTATTTTTATTTAGAGACATTAATCAAAAGAATCTCTTCTAGCTTTTATTTTGTAAACAACATATTCTATTGTCTTTAATTAGTAATTAAGATAATATTGTATAACTACCCCAGATGTTTTAGCACTGATGGATTAGTTGCTGGGTAAAAATAACAGGAAATATGAGGTTACACAAAGTTGCATCCAAAAAAAAAAAAAAAATTTAATTTAATGATTTCTTGATTTTGGTTTTAGTTAACATTTGTTTGAGGGCTTGATTTAACCTTTCCCTATCTGGCATTATTTAACCTTTCACTTTTATGAACAATTAAAGGCAAATGAAAATAAGCCCTTCCCAAAATAGAAGAATTTATTGAGGCCAAAAGGAACATCATCATTTTGCAAAGCAAAAAAAAATATTTACCTTAAGGCTACTTAAACACTCAATTTACCAAATTATCCCTGTTTAGTGTAACGGAATAAATGGCATGCATAGAGGATTGCTGTTGGCAGGATATCATTAGAGCTAAAAAGGTAATGGGCCCTGAAAAATGCCCCGAGGAACCCTGGATACTGCAAGCTGAAGCTGAGTGACCATCTATCAGAAGTTAGAGGGGAGAACAGACACACAGTAAAAGAAATCCAAAAAGCTGAGCTTAAAATTTTGTTGCTTTGCAGCAGAGATCTTACCCATGACTTAAAGATTACCATGATATTTTGCTGCATATTGAAGCCAACAGCAAACTCTGAGTAGCTTTAGTAGTATAAAGGGATTAAAGGATTAAGTGTTACGGGATGACAATATACACAGAAAAGCATTTATAAATGGAATTTATTTAAATACCTAGATGTGAGATGTCTTACGCTGTCTTTGTAGTCAATGGCAAGAAATAAGCATTTCTGTGGTGCAATTGATCTCATGTAGACTTCTAAAATACTTTAAATGATCACCCACGACCAAGTGCCAATTTTGGTATTGACTTTAAAGTTAGGTGAACAAATCCTAGTCAGCATGATTATACAGTGGGAGAAATTTGTCTTGAGGCAGAGGGTCTGAAATAAATCTTTGGACAGTATAGGTCTTAGAAACTCAATATTGTATGGATCTCATCTTTCAGACTGAGTCTATGAATTATAATGCCTGAATTGACTGTGTGGGAATGAAGATGGGAGAGCCTGCAGGACCTCCCTGCCACCTCTCATCTTCTACACTATGTGGTGCATTACTGTCCAGTTGTCACTGAGCTCAGGAATTAGGCATCACCCTTGACAAGGACATGTCCATGTCCATGGGGTAGACGTCTTTCTAGGGAGTATATGAAAGACATGGTCTTCCCATCTATCTACACAGACAAAAATCTCCACTGGAAACCCATCATTGCATTTCTCAGTTGTATGATTTTTCTCTCCTCCTCAAAAATATAACCTTGAACTGCTAAAATTCAACCAGAAAGAGCCTGCAAAGATCAGTTTTTCCCATCTCTCCGTTGGATTATGTCATGTCAGTTTTCAAATTCTTTTATTAACTCTCCCTTTTCTTCTACACAGTGTGAGTTCAGTAGGGTATTTTTGTTGTTTGTTTGGGGATTTTTTTTGTGTTTGTATTCTCTCATTTAGTAAGAGGAGTTTAATTATTGCTTCAAGTTTGGCTGTAATTATAATTGAGTTGGGGCTTAACAATAGAACCAGAAAAGAGAAGAAGAGAAGGTTCAATTTTATTGAAGATCTCATTTTATATTTAGTAAAAATGTATACAGCTACATGAAGTATTCCCTCTGATGCAAAATGCATTTCCAGGTACTTGTGAAATAAAACTACTAAGTTTGATTCACCACATTGCCATAGAAGTAGCCCATCCCTATTTATTGAAGAAGCAGGAAGATAGGGCATTCAATTTAGATGTGAAAAATCATTTCCTTTTCTTTCTTTCACACACAGGGGTTTGAACCCTCATCTTTCATTTGGTGAGAAAGCGCCTTCATCATCAGTGTGGAACATACCCTGGGGTGGAATGCTTTCAGTCATTCCTATTGGTGCTATTTCTCTTTGCATAAATAATGAAACAGGCACTGGAGCATAGACTGAAACACAGCTGTCCCACCTCCCAGGTGATCGTCCAAACACCAGGACAAAGAGTTCTGAATATTTAAGTATTTTAAACAAAGTGCAATCACTCCAAAAACATAGTATAAGGAGTGGTTAGCCCACAGTACTATAGAATGTTGTGATGGGTGTAGGTTCATATCCACACAGGCGGTGCCAGCAAATGAACTGGGTCCTAACTGTTGCTGTGTTACATGAAAGATACTGTGAAGCCCTGCTGCTGTTTTGAATCTGGCATTCTGTTTAGCCACAGCTTGACAGTTTTGGAATAGGCAAAATTCTTCCTCTCGTTAAGTATTTGAGTATTTAAGTACTTAGTTTTAAGTATTTCAGTATTAAGCCAAAATAATAATATTCCACATATATTTCTCATTGCAGGCATCACCGTTGTCTTATTAATACTTATATTCTCTAGGTGCCCTAAGATTGAAAGACCTACTGTTGCTGTGATTTGTTTTTTATATGCTCAGATTTATTCAGAACTCATTCAAATTGCACTCAGAATTTTATACTCACCTCTAGATTTTAGACTCACCTCTAGATTTTGTGTGAAAGAGGAATTTAATTTTGTTAACTTTCCTCATTCTCTGGGAAATCCTCATTTTGAGGACTACTGTCTAAAAAATTCTTCGTTACCAGAGTGGTATGGGACAAAAACTTGGACTTCTATTTTCCAGGAGCCTGTTATTTCTCAGGGTATTTTACCACACTTCTTAATTTTTCTGTAAAGTGTCAGAGCATCTTTTGTGATTTGTGATGTGTTTTTCCCTAAGGATAGGAGGTTCTGTGGAGTTATGGGAGATGGATTTGCAGGCCTTTTCTGAGTATATGTTCTTAGAATTGTATAAGGGAGACGGTTTGGAGCTGGCTGAGTTTAAAGATCACCCTGCTAAACCCCTCAGTGAGGGATCATGCCAAACATGGTGCAAATACCATGACAAATGACAAAGAGCCTGGCTCCATCACTATGTCTATCCTCAGCTGACCGGAAAGGAGCTGGGCCAGGAGTGTTGAAAGGAGGGAGAGAGTCAGGCCAAGGCCAGAAATGGGGCACCGTCAGAGCTCATTAATGTCACAGTAACTATGAGAAGCAATACGTTATTTAGACAAGCCCTGGGGCTATCCTAATTGACAGTGTTGAGCTCAAAGCCACCTTTACTCCCTGTCCAGTGGTGTTCAGCATCATTATAAAATTTATCTTTCTTGATATACCCCTGTGAGGAAGGGACTGGATACCCCATTTTAAAAACAGGTATAGAAATAGCAAACCATTTGACTTATGACACACAGGACATCTATATCCAAGCCAGCAACTGAATCCAGATCACTTATCGTTTAGACTGGCATTTTTACACCCAAGACCATATTCTCCACATATTAGACACAGTTTAGAAATATTAAGCAAAATAATACTTTGCCACATGGTTTAGCAACAGATTAACAGAATGATAAAAGTAAAAACACTTTTTTAAGGTTTAAAAAACCTACAATCCGGAGTCTTCACATTCATTCACACTGAGCTTACTTAAATAAGTGCTTTGATGATCATCTCTGAACATAAAAAGAATTCAGCTTGCATCTTAAACATAGACATGTAAAATCTACCCTTGTTTTTTCTCTTTCTTACTTAACATTAGTAAGTTCTGTTTCTTCAAGAGAAATTACTGATTGCGTACTCAGACTAAGTTTTGTTCTTTCTGGAGATGTCCCAGATTTCAGAGGGAGTGATCAACAAAAATGACAAAGTTAAAAATATTAATCATGAAGGAAAAACAGACTCTTAAAACCTTGGAAAAGAGTCACGGTTAACTGATGTGTAGGATATGCACCACTCATTTTCCCTTTACACAGGATCTAAATCACTGGCAATGACA
Organism: Eurypyga helias; assembly: GCF_000690775.1. Classification (NCBI taxonomy): domain Eukaryota; kingdom Metazoa; phylum Chordata; class Aves; order Eurypygiformes; family Eurypygidae; genus Eurypyga; species Eurypyga helias. The sequence continues at coordinate 125,612 of NW_010243012.1, read as the reverse complement.
AAATTAGAAATAAAACAAAACTTTCATTGTTGCATGGTGGTTTTCAGAGTTTGTTTTTAAACACACACTGCTGTACCTCAGAGAGGTTTTTATCTAAAAGAAAAAGCCAGATCTCATCTAGGTTTTTTTCTGTCAGTAGCTCACAATTTGCTTATTGAATGCTGATCCAGCCAAAAAGGACAGCTTAGTAGGAGAAAATCTGTGTTTGTGTATATTAAAAGTGAAAGAAAGCAAAATCCTAACCTAAAAACATTCTTTCAAATGTTGCAGTCAATAAGTCATGAAAAATCAAAATAAAGACACTTGTGTAGTTTAAGGTGATGTAAAGCCAAATCAGTTGAAGTATTTGGTTGGAATTTAAAAGCTCAGTGGTGAAGGCCATCAGTGTTAGAAATCAAAGCATGCAAAGGAAAAGAATAATTAAGATCTGAAAGTTCATTTTGGGTTTCCTTAAGGTTAAAAATGCAAGTCTACTCTAAATGCAGGTAAAAATATTTGGCAATGTAAAAAGGAGATCACAGTGATACTACGTTTGATGAAATAGGTACAGACAACAAACAGTGTCAGATGGAAAATTATAAAAGTGCCTTTTGATGTGATAGCATCCTGAAGTGACACAAAGGCTAGCCCTGCAAGTAAAGAAATAAAATAAATATTGAGCCTTTTGTAAAGCAAATCTGCTGTATAAATACATGCTGTTCTTGTAAGTGTTATGAAGAAGAATGAACATAAGGAGGGTGAACGGAAGAAATAAATATAGAGGAAAATATTCATATGTAATAGGTTGAAATATACCATGGTCTACATAACTAGATGGTGAAAAGGCAGATGAGATTGCTCTATAGGAATTACCACCTATCTCTCTGTGTTATTTCATATCTTCTAGTATTATGAATAAAGGAAACACTTGTGCAATCTAAGAATAACTTTTGAGTCACTGCAGACCAAAAAACCACCTTTTTTTCTTACATTAATTGAGGGATCTGACCAAAACATTAAGCAAACTGTTTTATTTTAGTATTTGAATTCAGTGCCTTTTCCCCCCTACATTTCAAAGCAAAGACCTCCTTCAAACAAACAAACAAAAAAAAAATCTTCCTTTTATACATGTTAGAATGGGCTATTTTGACATTTCATAAATGTCTTTCAAAACTTAAAAAACAGAACAGAAAATTAATCAAACAGGAAATTAATCAAAATCAACATTTTATTATAAAGCAGTATTAATTTGATGATGTATAGGTATTTTAAAACTTTAGAAGAAAATGTCTTTGCAAACCTCGTAAATATAACATTTGAGATAAGAGTGATACCTAGGATCCTGAAATGGGCCTCAGTACCTGTGTTTTTCTCATGGCTTGTTGAGAAGGACCTCAGGACTGCATTCCCACTAACTCTAGATGCAGAGTGACTTTTTATAAACAGCAACCAGGTTGGGGAAATGTCTTTTTTTAGGGTAACATTAATAGAACTGAGAAAAAAAAATACCTAAAACTGTGAACTAATGTCCAACAGGAGGATAAAGTTTCCTTTCAGCCAGTATCTCATTGGTGAGGTCACACACCGGCATACTGGAAAGCTGTTCAAATCCTGTCTCTGTGTAAAGATACGGACCTAGATCAAGAGCAGGACTTGATGTCAGCAATGCATTTATCAATAAGAGATAAGTGGGAATTCTTGACTATGGAACAATCGAGCACATTTCTCCCAAGAGAGAAAAAAGTATCTTAATTTTATGATCTCTCTTTGTGCCAGGTTGAAATTACTGCTTTATGTCAGTTACAGAGAGAATTTAGATCTTCTGATTTTTACCCCAGTATCATGACCATAGTTTCACTGCAGATCAGGACAACAAAGCCCCTGAACCTATACAGCAGTCACTGATTCTCCCTATGAAGGTCTTTCTAGTAATGAAGTAATCTAGGGGTTGTAATTATATTTTCTTTGGTTTGGTTCCTTCCCATACCTTCACTTGCAGATGGAAGAAGTTATTAACTGCAGATAATCAGCTAGAGGAAATACTGAATATTCTTCTGTGGGTATTAATTTGGAAATGGCTCTTGGGTTCTTTTTGCTTATTGTACTAATAAGACCAAGGTGAAAAATTGACAATTTAGGCAACCAACAGATTAGACTATGCAAGATATTGAACTTTGTATTGCAACCTTGAGGAGATTAAAACTTGATCATTACCTACAACAACTCACATTGCCATTCCCTCGAGAATGGAAAATAAGGGCACATTTTGATCTATGTATATCACCCAATTCTGAAATAGCTGGAGCTGTGGGCTGTGTTGACAACCACAGCTATCCCGATGAACCTCTTTCTTGAACACCTACAGATGGAACGAACGCCCCTTCAGAGACCCAGGGAAGAAAAAAAAACACCCTGCATTGACAGAGCGGTGGTTGTATGGAGATACAAACCTTGGTTTAAAGCAACAGGCAGTTGGTTTTAAAACAACATCAGTGCTGCACATCAACTTTTGGGAAGGTTGGGTAGCCAAAATGCCCCATCTAGCCTCTGGCACAGAGGCCACCCTGTGTTCAAGAGGTGTTTGTGGTTCCACTTTCTGCTGGTCTCTGCAGCTCTCTTTGTGAGCTCTCTAACGTTTAGTAAGAGATAACATATTAAGCCAAGTGCAGACATAATGAAATATAAATTAGTAGGTTTGCCAGCCTTTATCCACAGCACTGTCAGAGTGTATTATCTGGTATATCTAGTTCAGAGCAGTCAGTTAAATTTCCCCTTATCAGAAACTGAGTGTGAAGTGTGGTAATGTTGCTAAGTGCAGAACAAAAATCTCTCTTTTTTTGCATCCCATGACTGCTCCAGGCAACATTCTTGGAAACCTCTGAGTAGGAAGGAAAAGAAGACCCTGAGATATATACACTGTGACAAGCCAGGAGGCTAAGCTCCACCGGTAAACCGTCCTGTGAGCAGCAGTCGCCTGTGGCTGTGACATTACCACACTTTGCTCAGCTTCAGAAAGGGAAATTTAACTGACGACTGCTATGAACTGAAGCCACAGCCTAAACCAGATAATACACCCTGACAATACTGTCAGGCAAAAAAGGCTGTGTTCCCATTGATTTCATCGCATTGGAGACATATTACCCAGGGCTGTGTATGTTTGAGGGTATATGTGAACACTGTGGGAATATCAAAGAGAAAGACACACTGATTTGGGCAGAAACAGGCCTTGCAGAGATAAATCCCTGAAGTGCACTGACTGAAATATATATTATTTGGCAAAGTGGGCATGGCAAAGATATTGATTGTAATTACAACTTAATCCTCAATCTATGTCTGATATATCCTGCTGGGTTTGTTTAAAGGAGTGTAAAGCAGGGAAAATAATATTTCTTGCATCTCAGCATTGTTTCTGAAGGTTTGGAAGTCCAGTTTGCCTGCATTTCCAGCAGGATACGAATATCAATGACAGACAAAACATAAGGTTCAAAGCTTAGGTTCAGCTCAGGGAGGACCCAAGCTTCTCTTAATCTCTTGGGCCTGGGAGTACAGACACTGTATAAACAACTTTTGTGATTATATGATAAAGATAAATAACTAGTGTCACAATATATATGCTAAAAAATTAGGAAGAGTTTTGAAACAACCTTTCTCAACCTTTAGAACACAGGCCAACCTCCAATTATTTGGCTTACAAGAAAATTCTTAAGTTAAAGAAAAGTTGGTACTCAGTTCCCATGTTTTCACTAACATTTGTTAAACCTTATCTAGCACTTGCCCCCTTGAAAACTGTATACTTCAATGTCTGTAGTAAAATGCTACTTCTTAAATTTATATTACTTTGTTACTTAGCTTAAGAAACATAAGAAAATTTCTTAATGATCCCTTTTCTCTCTATTACTTGTACTGACCAGAGCTGTGGAGTATAAGTAGGAAAGGAAAGCTGAAAATATTTGATTTACAATCTCAAATAAACTCTTTTGTCATAAAAGTACCAAGGGTTCCAGACAATCGCAACTTACTTTTTATTGGACTGCTGGTGTCAAATTTTGCTTGAGAAATTAGTTGGGAACTTCTGGGTGGTAGGGTATGAAGCTTTCTCTATTTATAGTGATAAACACATTCCACTCTCATCCTTCTGCAACAACATGTATTGCAAAATTGGAATAATCTTGTCGTGAACAACTGAGTTGTTTCTCAGAGTATCAAAATATGGTGACCAGGTCTCATGGTTTTTTATTTGTGTCTAGCAACATAGGAAAAGATTAGTTGGGAACTTCTGGGTGGTAGGGTATGAAGCTTTCTCTATTTATAGTGATAAACACATTCCACTCTCATCCTTCTGCAACAACATGTATTGCAAAATTGGAATAATCTTGTCGTGAACAACTGAGTTGTTTCTCAGAGTATCAAAATATGGTGACCAGGTCTCATGGTTTAGGAGAGGAGAGGAGAGGAGAAAGTCATTGGTCAAACAAATTATTACCTACTGTACCTTTTATAATGGGAGTGATCATCAAAAATACAAAGCAGGAAATAACAGACCCCTGACTTCATGCAAAAGATGTATTTGGAGCATTTGCAATTAACTCACTCTTCATTTCACTAGTGTGCTATCTAGCTGCATACGCTGTCTTTTTCTCTTTCTTAAGAATTCAACAACTTCAACCCCAGCACTCAACAAAAGCCATATAAGGATCGAAGATGAACTGATGTTTCATTTGAAATGTTTCATGTCGGTTTGCAGCTTCCAAATTAGCACGAAACAGCACCAGAGGAAACAGAGGGATTCTCCTGCATTGTACAAAGAGCACTGTGAACTTTTGAAATTCCTGAGATCTCATTACTGGCAACATTTTGACCTCAGTTTTCATGTGCTGACCTGGAGGCTGCCTTTGGAAGTAGAAATGCAGATTCCCCATTCGGCATGACTGCATGGGTTTATCAAGCTGGATGATTTTTTCAGATGCAAAGCAGCAGTATGTGGCTTCCTAAATTGAGGAAAAGTAATTAAAAATTATAGATATGAAAACAGGATGAATAAGCTATCAGCTAGGAAAAAGGCAGACAGAATGCAGTCCTTTCTGGTGTGCTTCTCATAAGCTTTTATGTTTTTTTGCTAAGTCTGTTGAACCCCATCTAGAGATCTGGGATTAAAAGCTCTACAGAGGCTTAAAGTACCAAACAGAAAGCAAGGAAAGAGCAAGAGCTACTCGTCTTCTGAAGCTACCTCTTGTTACTCCTGTGACCCAGTTTTATTGGGAATGCTACTCAGCAGCAAAAAGGAAAAAAAAATACCCGAGATAAGGTAATAGAGCAAATACTAAGGAAACATTTTGTGTTCAGTTGGAAAAGAAACCAAGTATAACATTCTGATCCCACTGAAGCCAAAAAGAGGGTCACTAATAATGTCAACAGAGCCAGAGGTTCAACACAATACAAAACCTTTTTAAAATTTGGATTTGTTATTTTAAAAGAGACTTTACATCAAAGTTTGGAGATTAGTACTACATCCTCTTTGGTCCCAGGAAAGACTAAGAAGTGTGGAAAAGTTTCTTAGGGTTCCAGATAATTACGTTTCTTCCAAGAGGGAGTCTGGCACCAAGTCTTGGTTGTGTCTCACTATTTAAGGAATGGCAGGTTGCACCAGTTAAAAATCTGGCCACCTGGTCATGTTTTTCATCCAACCTATCTCAGATGTTATGGAACAAGTTCAGAAATTCTGCAGGAATTGAAAAAGTGTAGAAATTCTTGGGTGAAGGGGACAACAAAGATCTTTCTTTGCAAAGCAAGGAAGGAGTCAGCACAGCAACAGGTCAGTTTGGACTTCTAATTTAACACAATTTTTAGCTTCTTTGCACTATGCATAAGACTTGTGAGTTTAACGCTTAACACCAATCCCCTTGTTCCTTTGTGGGATTGTTTTATTTCATTGCAACAAAATAATGCTGCAAGCAATTTCTTCTCTCAGTGTCATCTGCTTCCTCCACACTGGAAATTAGCTGGATGGTGTTGTTTAAACGGTTTTTAAAACACATAGTGTAAAAACCTCACCTCCAGACTCCACAACATTTCCCTAACCGACTATGACTGAATGGAAAATTCTGCCGCCCTGATTAAACTTATATGTAGAGGTGAATAAAATATAAAAGAGGTCTTGAGCATCATCTTTTATTTAGTGTCTTGTCCGATAAGTATGATCATACTTTTAAGGATCACAGTATATTTTTAGACACCTTGTAAAGCACTCAAGGTTTTGCTTAGAGTACTAAGAGTGTATGGTTTAATAAGCCAGTTGACAGAACATTAGTGACATCAAAGCAATGGAAAAAAACTCTGTTTGCTTGCTCTTCCTTTCATCTGACTTTAAAAAACAGTGCAATCAACAAGATTAGGAGAGAAAAACACACATACACATGCAAACCAAGTGCATATGATGAATATTATGTGATGAGCTGTTTGAAAATAATGCTTATTTTCAGGAAACCAAGTTGTTATTCTCCTTCTAAATGCACATAAGAGTTTATGCAAGCCCACTGTTTTAATCTACTTCTATGTTGTAGTTTATCATGGGGTTTCTTGGACATATCAGATTGATGCCATCTGGGTATTGTGTAACAGTAAAAGTGTGTGGTGTTTCTCCTCCTTTCTGCCATTAACCCCTGGTTTGTCAGGGTTGCTCTTGAGGAGAGAATATTCAAGGTTCTATGTCTAATGTCACACTATAACCCTAGGAGAGATGGTCCGTGGTTATATCCATCAGGTCATGTCTGATAGAGACACCATACGTGGGAGAGATCTCGCCCAACTGAAAATGTCTGCAGAGCTGGTCTCCCACAGTACCCAGCAAAGACAACACAGAGGAATGAGCACTTCTAGCAAGTAACTCATCTGACCCTTTTGAGGCATTTATTTGGAATGTGCTGCACAGATTCTTTAAAGTGCTTTTTTCTTTCCTCCATTTTTCTCTGTCTTTTATGTTTCCACAGGGAGGTTAAAGCATGTGGTGGCAGATATCTGCGTTGTACATGATGAAAGCTAGATTGTACTAATTTGGTTGCATTTCTACATATGCTACTCCTGAAGTCCCAGAATTTTTCATATAACTGATTCTCCTCTGAAACATTTTGTGTCAGATGACACCATGATATTCTCTTGGTTGGACTTTTCACTCATCAGAGAAGATCTCAATACAAAGAGACCTCCAAGCTAATTCAAGGAAACCACAACTAGCAAGACCCAAGCCACACCTCTGTGTAGAGTGATTGAAATATCATCTACTTGGCATATTCCCACATCCTGCTGGCTGCCTAAAATAATTCATTAAGGAAGAAAATTTGCTCTCAGAACATCATTAGGAATATGAATTCAGCAAAAGATTATGTGTCACTTCATTTAGTCTGTCACTTCAGCAGTGTTCATACATTCAAGTTTGTTAAGTTATAATATGTCAATGATACGTGAACAACCTCACAAATACCTAAACTCCAGAAACCTCTGGTTCAGTTATCGACCACTTACGTTATTCTTCTCAGTGGCAGTACCTTGACCATTGGCTGACTTCACCTTGTACTGGTAAAAAATTTACTTCAATTGTTATAACTTGAATTATCTATAAAACACTTATCTGGTCATTAGCATATGATCATTAGGGCTTAATCTCTAGGTCTTGAGGCCTGTTGTTAATGGGAGAACTATATCTTTGAGAAAGAAAGCCTTTCTTGTTTGCACATTGCGTATCATGTCTCTGTTGTTCAAGTACTTTGCGCAAAGTGGTGGAACAGCAGGATTTCCTAATTCACTAGTAAGCCAAGTGCTCATATCTGTGTTACTTTCCATATAAAACACTTAGAATACACTCAGCTGCGAATGTAAAGCCATAGCTGAACAGTGAATTCTCCTTAAGGCCTGATTTTCCAGGCAGTTTTTTGCCTATGGAGATGTTTCAGCATTAATTTTGATCATACTCTCTTTCACACCCTCTATCTAAGGTACTAAAAAGGGAATTCACAGGAATTCGTAAGGTGCCATAAGCAATGTTCTCAGAAGTGTAAAAGAAATGAATACGATAATAGCTTTCAAACTAAGTTCTCCTCAATGTGTTTAGTTCACTGGGTGTTAAAGAACATTTAGTAACAGTTTAAACAAGTCAAATGAGGATGCAATCAGAATTCATCAGGTAAGGCACTATCCAAACCGAACATTTTACCCCCTTTGTGCATGCTGTAAAGGTTTCTCTCCCCTCTTGACCTGCTCAGATGAAAGTTGGCTGCCTTCTTTAAAGCACGTTTTTCAGGGACCTTTATCAGAGCACTGGAAAAGATGGGATTGATGCTTTTTCTCTCCTCCCTCCCCCCTTTTTTTTCCTTGTTTTCTTTTTTCTTTTTAAGCCTACTGCTTAATACCTCAGCCCACTCTGCATAATGGGACCTGTCAAGCCTCTGCTGGAAGTTCCCATCCTAGCAAGGGCAGTACATTGGGCATGTCCACTGCTGGAAATACAGTTCAAATCAGGTAAATCCTATTCTTTCTGGCGTTAAGAGCTTAGTCCCATTCAGAGGTGTGTAACAGCACATGTTGCACATCCTCTTAGTCCTAGGTGTGTAAGGGAAGGTTCTATAGGAAATGTCTTAAGCTGACTACAAAGTTTACATGTTTCATCACTCATCCTCGAAATATCAGCCCCATATTGAAAATTTCCATAGAATTTTATTGGGGGGGAAAAAAAAAAAAAAGAGTTTTTCTCAGGAATGTTTAAGTGCTCCAATTTGAATAATGAATTTTCTTTCCTCAATAGAACTCAATATAAACTTCCACAGGAGATTGTTCCCTATGCTGGTGTGTATGTTTTCAGAGTGACTTCCATTAAATTCCTAGATGGAACATTTCCAACTGTGTGGGTTTTTGTTCTCCCCCACCCCGCTACTTAATGCCTTAACACTGTTGCAGATAGAAACAGCTGCTGTCTGGAGTCTCTTACAGAGGTGTAGGTATCTCCAGAACCTATTAATTTAAGGTTAGAGCCATTATTGTATCATAGCATACCATATTATTGATAAGTATCTCCCTTCAATAATAACTAACATGGCAGATTTACAGATTAGTCTAATTTACTTGAATATGATGTCTTTTTTCATGACTTGTTTGTAGGCAACATGCTCAAATAAGTATGTTTATAAAATATGTTTCCCGTGAAAGAAAATTGGCCGTGAGTGTTAGACAAAAAAATTGATTGCTCCAAAAACATGGATAATCGAATTCCGTGTGCTTGTCTCCTGACACAGCTAAGTTTACTAGTATTGTTGTAGCCCTGATATCCTGGACAATCACCTTTAGATTAACAGTTTAGTGATTAAACCTGTCTTTTACCTGGAAGACACCATGGGTTTCTATGACTTCTAAGTTATTATGAATAAATGAACAGTATCAGCTCCTTTAATGCTTCATGTATGTGTCCAAAATAGGGATACTACCATGGATATTTCGGGGGGGATGAAGGTGCATGAGGTACAAGTCCAAATCAGGAAACAGGTCTAGTCATAGCTGTGCCTAATTTCCACCTCTATCTGTAGGCTTTCAGATTAGCCAGTCTTTTCCCACAAGCTTATGGGTATTTACTAAATATAATGAACTTCAGCTCTTTACCCTGATGGGCTTAATTGCTGAGCATAATATTTTGGCTGTGAAATTTCCTAAGACATACTGTGGATATCAGTTCACCAAATTGTGATACTAAAATATGAACAAAACAGACCATATTTTTTCTCTTCTGAGTTTCAGAGCCACACAACTAAGCAAATTTCAACTGTTTTAAGAGCCACTGGTGAAACATTTAATCTTTAATTAGGAAGAAGAAAACAAAGAAATCTCAAAGACTTTCCCTGAGTTGTACTTACGACACACCGGGAAGACATGTGACCATACACCAAACATCTGCACATTGTCTGGATCTGAAAATAACACAAACACCTTTGAATTTGTAACAGTACAGGGGGATAAATACTAAGACACAACTTGGTAATCTTATAGGTCTCCAGGATTTATACATTCCCTTTGCAACTTATTAGTGATCTGTCTACTAATATTAAATAAGCTCCTTTAAGGAATTTTCCCTAGATTGGTTTGAATCAGGAGCTCTGAGATTTGAAATAGATATGCCTTCATTTCGGTTAAAATAAAGTATTATTTCTCCTGAAGACACAGTTCCAGAAAACCCGTACACCGATGCCTAAACTGCAGTTAGGCTGGGTATCCTGGTGAACAAGATGAGGTTGTTGCCCTAAAGTAAAATATTCTTAATCTGGAGGAGAAAAAAACAAACAGGCCGTAGACTGCGACTCAACTCTTGGGCAGATAGTGACAATTTTACCTAGGATTTTAATCACATTAATCCTTAATGTCCACAGGAATTTTCCTCTTGGAGGAAAAATGCAGGACATATCTGGTCTTACACTGTGGACAATTCTGTTGAGCTCAAATGAGAACAAACCATGTGTTTAGGTAAATTAAAAATGTAGTGGCTTGAAATATATCACTGTGCTTTAAAATTCCTATTTTAATCATGATTTTAAAATAGTTTGTTCTTAAAAAAACAAGCAAAACTTCTTAGTTCAATTGTCATTTTGACCCCAATTACTCTTATTTTCCAAAGAAAATAACTGTAGTTTTATTGGTTAGGCTTAGCTACTAGAACACAGAATTTAAGGCAATTTAGGCCTTAGTACTTTCTGGTAACCCAGGGGTTACCCTAAAATGTTATTCATTTATTTAAATAAATATATAGCTTCACATACATATATTCAGCCTTTTCCTTTTCCTTGGAAAAGGGTGAATAAAATCTTACATGATAGTGACTGACATTTTACTCCCAGTTTCTATCAAGTGTGTTTGTATGTGTATTGGGATTCAGATGAAAATACACAACATCAACAGTATAGAATTGATCTCCTTAGTTAAATATCCTACTCTCTTACTCCTGCTTCCAGCTGTTTAGATCAACACTGAAAACTGCACTTGGAACAATGCCAGATGACTCTGATGAATAAACTGCAGAATTAAAATGAAAAATATTTTTTACAACCTGAAAGAAGAGGTAGTTAAGCAAAAACCTTTCCAAACCACAGAAAGAAACAATATGTCCCTTAAGCAAATTAAGAAGTAATTCTACACATAACTTTAAAGTCTAAAATTTATTTAAACCCTGACCAGAAAAATATTTATATCCTTGTTCAACTGTAGTTAATTTTGATAGTAAAGACAAAGATTTTTATTCTTATTTTCTTTATCACAGTCACTGGCAATGTGAATATGTTAGATTATCTATTGAGCTATACTTTATAAAGAGTAATTTAAAAAACTTTACTTTAAAAACATTTAACCATTCTCTGTTCTGCTCCTGATTGTAGGAAGACTGACTTGTTGGCTCCAATTAATAAGAGGATTAATTTGATTCTGCATATTACTTTTTCATTTATTGAAATTATACAATTATATAATGAAAAATGGGTCCTCTAAAGTATTTTTTTCTTAATCCCAGTATCATGTGAAATGGGAGTTAAATCAGTTTAAACAGTTAAATCACTTTTTATAAATAATGTGTTTCAAGTGAAATTATTGTTCTAATTTTCTACATTTTTAAAATACCACATTACAAAGAAATGTTTGTTCAAAGTGCTTCTACTTGCTTTCATAGAATGGGATCCTACACTGGAGGCATTAGAAAAACTGATTTTGGGTTTTGGTTTGGGTTTTTTTAAATTTTTAGCTACTTTTAAGACTGGTTTTGATTTTGAGAGGCTGTAATATTCTAGTATATATCTTCTTTTCTGATGCTGGACCAGATTCCCAGAGAAGTGGGAGGCAGGAGTGCTCTGGAGAAACTCTGACCCTCACTTCAGTCACTCCTGGGTCTCATGACAGACCTGATACACTGTGGAATCCTTTATGGGCTAGGGATGACACTTGTTTGCTTTGCAGAACAAAGCCATCCCTTCTTCACTATTCTTTCTCCTTCTTTCTTTCTCTCTTTCTTCATTCCCTCTTCTTTTTCCATTTTAGAGACTTTCTTTTCCAGTAGCCAGTATGGTGGGCTTCTGCGACTGAACATATCATAAACAGAATATAACAAAGTCCATAGCGCACACTGCAAGTGTGGACAATGCAGACAGGTATTACAGAGTCTGACTGATTTATTTATATAGGGCTATTGATTTTCTTCTTCTCTCCATGAACCAGAAGGTGGCATCTGATTACTGGCTTGTAAATTTGCATGTCTCTTCCCCGCATCAGCCAATTTTAGGGATTTCTTTTCTTTACATATCTATCAACATGAAGAAAAACAAAAAAGAATAAATGCTCAGCTGGCTACAGTCAAACAAATATATGTATTATTGTTACCTAATTTCATTTATGATTGTAATATTTAACCTTATATTGAACTGTTTTGTCTTAAGGATCTGAACTCACTGTGCATTTATTTATAGGTTCAGCAACACAATCCAGGAGCTTGACATTATTATTCCCATTCTCCAGACAGCAAAATAAAGGCAGAAGAGATCCAGAGGTCTCCTTCAGTCAGAAATGTTTCGACAAACCATAGAATACTTATATTTCCTTGCTCTCACTCATGGACCTTCAGCTACAAGATATGCCAAACCATGTCGCTTATTTTATAACATCATTGTAGACTCCTCTGGGTCACTTCCCCAAGTGTCTGACATTATTCTGTACGGTATTGAGACCCCAGGGAGCAATTAGTGTTGAGGACTTAGTTGATTGTGATGAAGATGAGTGAGCATTCTGTGTCCCCAGCGTAACTGATCCACAAATGAGATGAGTTGTTTCTGTCAACTTGTAAATGCTTGGATCACTTTAACTAAACGGGCTATGCTTTTAACTCCAAAGCTGCCTGGTTCAATACCCTTTGTTCTGAGGAAATAACTGTTTGATTGTCATAATATCAGAGAGGAGATTTTTGTGAGACCAAAAACATTAACTTTTGGCTTTCCATACAAGAAAGAGCTGGACAGAGGTGTGAAGAGGGCTCTCAGTGTAGTCAGCTGGCTTGATAGTCCAAAGGCTGACAAGACCTATGTTTTTGTTTTGAAGGATTTTTATCATGTTGATTGTTAATTGTCACGATTCAGAAGTTTGTGGTGTTTTGGGTTCAATCATCAGAGGGTGTTTGCTGTCAGAGGGTCCTTTCTGTGACAGAAAGTGATTGCTATGTTTTTTATAGACCAGAGGCGAGATGTACTTGCACAACTTAAACAGTACAGTGGACAGCTGGAAACACTAATAAATGATGCGGAGACACTCCTGTTTCTCCTTAATCCCACAAGAAGAGAGCCATAAAAGTCATTTAGAAAATGCATGGAAAGCAAAGACAGAGAGTTTCATGGATAAGCCAAAAGATCAACCCTCACCTCCAGAGAAGGAGCAGGAATTACTGGTGCAGGTTGTGCATCTGAGTATTGCAAGGTGACAGGAACATGGTGAAACAGCAATCGAGACTAGAAGATGGGAACTGACAGGAGTGAGCTGTTCAAAATCAAAAAGAATATAGTTAAAAGTGAAGGGATACTGATTTATTTAATGCAACAGTAAAGAAACAAGAAGGAGTATCTTGGGTGAAAGGGAAGCTGTCTGGGTCAAAATCACACAGGGGAAGACAGATGAAAGAGTTTTTGGTGCAGTAATTCTTGAAGTCCCTTATAGATTGGCAAGAGTAGCTATGTGAATACAGAGATTTCTGAAATTATTTCATACAAATAGTATTTTATATAAACATACATGTGCACATACTTACAGACATAACTATATATACTTTGCAGTATAGTATTTTTATAAATTTTACGAACTATACATTTAAAAGATTAAAATGTAATTATGAACTAAATCATTATGAATAAGTTCTAGCTCCCAGATGAAAACTGAAGAACAAAAAAAACTTACCAATAAGATTCAGTTACTCTTTTTAGAGCTGTCACATTTCTCTGACAAATTCAATGAGCAAACATGTGGAAGAGCAGGTTTGGAATAGGTTTTTCCGAATAATGAGGATGCTATAGGAAGCAGACCCATTAGGAAGGATGTGTACAACTGAGCAAGGAGGACCCACAGAACCTGCATGGTGGTTGAGGTAAACAATCTCTTCACCTTCCTACCTTTGTGTCCATCCCATCTTCACCAGTTGCTCGACTTTTTTTCTTACTTCATATGATTCTTCTTACATTGATTTAATTTATTTTCTAGTTCTCACGTGGTTTAATTTCTGCAATTCTGATTTTATTTTCTGATACATTCTTTTACATTGGTCAAGATTTTTTAAATCAATTTATATTTCTGATATTATCTCTGATTCCAATGAGTATTCAGGAATGGGGAGGAGATAAATGAAATATGCCATGAAACATAATATCTAACTGCTTTTCCAGACAAAGAAGTTTCTGTGGACATTTCTATCCATTAGAAATTTAGGAAAATAGAAGGGTTTTAGTCATCAAAACAACAAAGTACAACCTTCAAATAGGAGAATTAGGAGCTGAAATTACTCTCAGCTGTGAGGATGGAGTTTATGGTGCTTATCAAAATTATTTTCTGATATCAGTGTTTACAGTAATAAAAAGGTAGTAGTTCAGAAAGACTTTTCTATCCTGAATTTTGCAAAAACAAGCAGAAAGAATGGGATTCATCTTGCATCGTGTTAAATGTCTACAACACAAACATCAGTAAATAAAACCATACCAGACTTCCTTCACAGTCAATGGCGAGACAAATGGCCAGTTTGAGGTCTGATGACATCTCTCTCAGAAACCTGATTTTAGAAGAAACGGACTATCCAGGAAGGGAAGCTCTACAACTAGCTTAGGCATAGGTGTCTCTGGGTTTAGTATCCAAAGACACCACTTCGTAAACCAGAGGAATGGGTCTGCTTATGGATTACAAGAGCTGCCACCACTCTACAATTTAAAAAAGAAAATACATGCATGTGTGCACATGTTTACATATAAACATATCTGCGTGCATAGCTAGATAAATGTGTATAACTTCCATAAATGAATCCAAGGGAGAAAAAGGTATATGAGCATGTAACTATTTTGTTACACCCCTTCCACCTTCTGCTACTGATGTGTTATACAAAGGTTTTGTTTATAAAAGGTAGTAATTTTGTTCTAACATACAGAACACCTGCCTCCCCAGAATATCATTATGGAGAAGGAAAGCTTTTATTGTTTTATGATTGTTGCTATCAAAAAACAATAAGAATAGCAAATGTGTTAACTGATATCTAATTGTCTTTCTACGGCTGGTTTGACAGAATAAAACACCACAACCTTCTGGAAGCAATTAAAGGTATTAATACAATAGATTTGTTGTGCACATTTATTGCTGATCATAGCACAGAGCACATGAGCACACAGCACACATGAAAATAAAGCTTCATGAAGTGCTCTTTTAATTTACCTGGACTTCATTGTCTGCTGTTTTCACCTGGGAAACAAAACCAGGGAAAAATGAGAAAGGTGGTTCAATCACATAAATTAATAAAGAATGAAATCACCAAACTCTCTACTTTCAAGGATTTGCACACCCTGGGTCAAACTTACCCATGATCTAAGTTTAGTAAGGCCAACCACAGTAAGGAATCTGGGGTCTATACTTTCATCTTTGGCCGTGTCATTAACTGTTTTACATTGGCAGGTAGAGCTTGTCCACAGTAACAAGTAATAAGCACAGATTGTAATTTCTTATGATAAGTACAAACATGTGACATTTCTAGTGAAGATTAAGAGATTTCCTGGTTTTTTGAAGCATTGAAATACACTGGAATAGATATACAAATTCCTGCAGCCCTTACCCAGTCGCTTGCCATCCAGCAGTACCCACCTCTGACAGAGAAGCTTCTGCTTAGAGATTTTCTCACAACAACAAAGGAGCGTGTGTGTTTGGATGTGTACATGATAGTACAAGTTGAAGTAAGAGGTAGAGCTTTTCTATCCAGAAAAAAATTCAGCCTAATTGTGGAAGCTAAACCTACTCCTTTAAAACATTTCCATACTGTGAGCCTTTTACAGCAGCAAATAGATTAAAGGGGTGTTTAAAGGTATAGCATTAAATGAGTACAAATAACTGTTTTACGTAAGTTGCCTGGGGTACATCAGTAGCCTTCTAAATGATCAAAAGGTATAGCTGGAGGCAAGGTCCAAAACCACCTGCTTATATAAAAGACTTTTATATGAGGTAGCTGATATCATACATTTACATTGATCTCCCTTTAAACACTGTAATGAAATCAGCATCAAAATTATGTTTAAGTATGTTATATCTACCTTTAAGAGATGGGAGCAGGAAAAGTACAGCTCCATCCTTGAATTGCCCCATGTGCAACTGCACCGGGATCACGTATTACACCCATATCTGTCTGCAGATCAGCAGGGCTAAGCTGTCTTAAGCTTTTTTAAACTGATTTTGACATTGATTCAGCAAAGCTCTGAGGAACATTCTTCACTCAAGCTCATGAGCAGTTCCACCCAGCTCTTCAGAGGACTTCAGCCCGCCATTACCACTTCTCTGAACTGGTTTAGATGTAGGCAAGAGTACGGATGTTTTGCTCAATAAGATCCAGACCTGAGAGAGACACCTTGCCATTACTGCTTGGTTGGTGTAGGGTATTTTCAAGCAGAATTCAGAGAAAAATTTCATTCTGAAATAGGAGACATTTTTTCAGCTACGTGTGGCACTTCCAGAATTTTCACAGTATTTGGACAGGGCGTTGAGCAACCTGGTCTAGTGGAAGGTGTCCCTGCCCATGGCAGGGGAGTTGGAACTCGATGGTCTTTAAGATCCCTTCACATATCTTAACAGTGCAAGAAGCTTCATTTTTCTAAGGAAAGATAAATCACACTAACGCTGCTGCATTTTTATTCTCTGTGCATTGGTCATACTATATTCTCAAGATTTACCTTTTGAATCAGTTCAACATATTTGTAATGCACGCACTCCTAAGTAAAAGTGGTCCTTGAAAGAATAATCAGTATTTATGCAATCAATACCATAAAATATTTCTTAGGCAAGGTATATGTTATGATATAGCAATAACTGTCTATTAATCTGATTGTTTGCACCCACTGCTGCTCTATCTTCCTGTCAGATGCTAACAGTAAGGCACAGATAGAAAAGACTATATGGCTGTGACTAAAGGTGAGACAGAAAAAGTAGGAAATAAAGTCAGAGGTTGGAATAATTTATTTTCATTGGCTCCTATGGGATTTGAGGATGGCTGACTCCTGTGGAAGCATCCACACGAGATACCAAGTTAGGAGAGAGAACCTTCATGTCGTGAAGCCACTGTTGGCAAAACCAAGACTATCTTACTCTTTCTTGTCTTCCAAGAGAAGCTTTAAACCAGGAACTGACTGTAACTGCTCCTGATATGGCTTCTCTAAGTAGTACTTTAATAAAACTGCAGCCTTTCTTCATAGTTTACACGATTGAATGTCAATCTCTGTCTGCAAAGCAGGTAGCCAGATATTTCTTTCTTACAATACGGCTGAGATATTTCTTAGCTATTGCAGGTAATAAATAAAAACCTAAACTCAGACGTGGAACAGATTGATTTTCCTTGCTAAAATATGGCAATGTAACTGGTGTTTTATTTCCTCCTTACAAAATAAAATATTTATTTTGCTATTTCAGTTTTAACAAAGAAAAAAAAACAGGAGAAAGAAATAAAATGGAAAAAAAAGAACTCAAGGAAAGGTCCTGAAAAAGAAACCTGAAAACCTGAAAGGACATTGATCAGCTCCTTCTCCCCCATGAACACATGCACAATAGAAAGCTTTTAAAATGCCCTTATTGTCAGGATACTGACCTTGTTTAAGAAAGAAAATGACATCTTTGTGTTCTGCATTTATTCCCTACCTGGGTAACTTTCATCCAAAAACAGGAGAAAAAAAAAAAAAAGAAAAGAAAAGGAAAAAAAAAAAAAAACCAACCTTATTACTTAGACCATACTGCTTATAAAAAGATGGAAGATCGCACAATTATGTGCATTACTTTTACAGAGAAAAAGTGTTTACAAAGTCAAGGGAAAAGGAAAAAAAATAAAAAAGCACAGCCAACCTCAGGATTTAAAAGCCTTTTCAAGATACCATTTTTCTCTCCAAGGTGCTGAGCTGGCGTCAATAAAAGACCTTTCTTTGAGAATAAAATGCAAAAAGTCAAAACAGCTTTCCATTTTAGAGGAAGCTTTTCAGTGTGTTTTCAACCATTTCAATGAGTTCTTCTCCTCTCTAAACAGTCAATATAGAAGTGTTAACCATATTTAAATAAATAAATAAATAGGTAAATAAGTCTTATTTTGGATAGGTGTAAGAAGACTGTAAAATACTCGACAAATTTAGGCTAAAAGACACTAAGATAAAGTCTGTGCTGCAAGGACAAGGAGGTACTTGGAGAGGGAGTAACCAAAGCAAGATGGAGAAGTCCTGTAGACAGCAACGTTGGCTGAACATAGTGAATATGGGAAGATGTAAACCTGGCTTGCAATTTTTTCTTCCAAGTTCATAGATCAGTGAGGCTGAGCTGGTGCAGAGTGCAATACAACCTGCAGGGTAAAGGGCCTGAACCAGTTATTTTGCCAACAAAACTGAGAGGGGAACCCATCCATGTCTACCTTGTTATGTTCAAGACTCTTTTGAAACTCAGTTTATCACCAAGCTCTGCATTAGCAAGAGAAAAGACATCAAGTACAGACACAACCTGAGTTGTAGAGCAGCCCAGTTTCTTTAGAAAGGCCTAGAGAACAACCAAGCAGTTGGCACACCATGCCACAAATGGCATCCAGTTGGACTGGATGATCATGGTAGGTGCTTTCCAACTCGACTATTCTATTCTATTCTATTCTATTCTATTCTATTCTATTCTATTCTATTCTATTCTATTCTATTCTATTCTATTCTATTCTATCCTATCCTATTCCATTCCATTCCATTCTATTCTATTCCAAAAAGATCAAAGAGGGGAAGAGGAGGAGGAACACCCTCCACCTCTGTCCTCCAGCACCTATACTGGGACTTTGCAAGACCACACACAGGCTTTGCCTACCTCTGTATCAACAAAATAAGCAGGTGTCAAGTACTGACATGTATTCTGTGAAAACTAATATGGAATCTGGGAAAGTTTTAACATTGACCAGTTAGCACTGACTCAACAGTTCCCAATCATGGATTGCAGATCTACACTGGCCAACCTACCTCACAGCCTGTTTGGGTGTTATCCTCTGTTTAGGGCAGACACTTATCTATGTCTCATGGGGAGCCGCTGGTTACTAGTACAGATATGGGTCACTCACCTACCCTTGCATGTGGCAGTCTTTAAGGAGCAGCCTGCTGCTTCCTTTGTCCCCCATGGGGTCACAAGTCCTGACAGCAAACCTGCTCCAGCATGGGCTCCTCTCTTCACAAGGCCACAGCTCCTGCCAGGAACCTGCTCCAGCATGAGCTGCCCATGGGGTCACAGCTTCCTTCAGGCATCCCCCTGCTCCGGTATGGAGACCTCCCCAGGCTGCAGGCAGGTCTCTGCTCCCCCATGGCCCTTCATGGCTGCAAGGCACAGCCAGCCTCACCATGGGCTGCACCACAGGCTGCTGGGGAATCTCTGCTCCGGCGTCTGGAGCTCCTCTTCCCCCTCCTTCTCCACTGACCTCATTGCCTGAAGAGGTGTTCCTCTCACATCTCACTCCCTCTCTCTGCTGAAATTCCCATCTTTCCCCACCCTCCCCTTCTTAAACTTGTTATCCCAGAGGTGCTACCACCATCACTGATGGGCTCAGCCTTGGCCAGTTGCATGTTGACCTTGGAGCCAGCTGGCCTTGGCTCTATCAGACATCTGGGGGTCTTCTAGCAGCTTCTCACAGAAGCCACCCCTGTAGTTCCATGACTACCAAACCCTTGTCATTCAAACTCATTGCCCTACAAAAAAGAACTTCAGAGTCCAAAAAGTTATTTTATTTTTTTAAATAAGAAGTAAACATGTCCTCTTATTTCTTCGTTTTCTTCTAATTCTCTGGTTTCAAAACCTAGGAACATTTTTCTTTCTATCTTGCCCTTTTCCCTTGGGAAGGCTTCTTCCAAAACATAGTCAAGTTCTCAGGGAATTTTTTGGTTACTTTTAGTGGTTTACCAAGTTGTACATACCACTTATTTAACAAAACTGTTTGGAATTTATGAGGCAGAGAACTGTGTTCACATTCATCATGTTACCTGATACAGTTTTCCCAATAACAAAAAACCCTTCTAAAAACAGTAACCCACAATACATTAAAAAAAATATAAATATCGGCTAAGTAAATGCAATGTCTCTATACCAGCAGTTGTTGGAACAGGCATGCTATAAGCATTGTTCTGTTTGCTAAAACCTTAATTCAGAGGTTTGGCTAGAAACATGTGGCATACATGACATGGCATATAAAAAGCCAGCAGAAAAAAGGATCAGGCACTAAGATAATTTCATGCTCTCAGATAATTAATGTAATTTAATAAAGGTACACAAATATATATCAATCCCCAATGGCCCTTTCCTAGACACTAGCAAGCAGATTCTTCCTAAGCATCTTGTAGTTTTTAGGAAATGTCTGCGAGGGATGCATCTGTTTCTAATTCACCATCAGATTTTTATAAAAATTACTACGATTAAAATAGAGTGTAACTCATAAAACTCAGGGGTAAAACAAAAGAGCCTCAATTAAAAGCTCCCTTTCAACAGCATACAAAGAACCAGGGAGCACAGCATTTCTACGAAGTATGCATGCTGGTGGAGAGACCACTCTGTCTAAGACAATAAATTTTCAAGTCCTGAATCTGCAGCCACTCCTCACTGAGGGGCACATGAACTGGAATAACAACGGTTGGAGATGGTCACATGAAGAATGTTGAGCCTGCAAATGTCATCTATCATCTTTCTGCCAACAAATGCTGAATTCACCATCTCTCTTTGTGATACAGAATGTAGGAGACCAAAGTAAATACCTGTTGTCAACACCTGGAACTAAAAAGACCACCTGCCAGGATTGATTGGCGTGACTCGCCTTTAACAAAAGCTGCCTCAAAAAGACGACAGGACAGAGACAGACAGGCAGAGTGCACTAGGAACTTAAATAGCACCACATGCTCTCTACAACAGCTTTATCTGAAACCTGCTCAAAGCCACCTCCCCTTGCTTTTTAATTCACAAGTTACTGATGTCTTCAGAAGTAAAAAAATAAAGGAAGAGAAAAAAGCAAATAGTTTTTCCTCTGTTTTCTCCAATAACACACTGTCTATTTGTCTTTGGTTATGGGTAATGATAGCTGTGATTTCAGAATCATGATTAGTTCTATCGTCCAGCTGAACACTGTTTAGCCATTTCACACAAACATGGGCTTAGATGGAAGAGCACAGTGCCTAGAAAAACATGTTGTGTTGAGTGGTCTGACATTCTTGCAGAGGTCATATCCTTGACTAGATTTTTTCCCAAACTTGAAGTTTCTGTCAAAAAAAAAAGGCCCAGGAGATTCTGCCTTTCAGTAGGAGAGTGGTTACCAGTTCTCCTGTCCTGTATTTTGTTGTCTGCAAGAGAGCAAGGTAACAAGGTAACTCGCAGCCTGATAGCGCCTGCCTCCCACTGAGGCCTTTCTCAGAGTACCAGGACTCCCAGCTCCTCACCCTGCTTCATGCCATTTGAAATCTGCTCCCAGCCTATCTTTGACACTCATGCCACAGCTTTCTGAACCCTGAAATATCACTAAATCCATGTATTGCACTAAGTGCATCAAGTACTACATATTCAGTTTCCTACTGGCTGCAACCTGGCATTATCTTTGAAAATTATTATTATTATTAAATTATTATCTCATTTTTTCTGAAAACGGCTGCCATCTAATAACAGTAGTTATTTTTACATTCTCAGCCCTGATGCAAGTAATGAAGTAAAGAGGTGGTGTTTCTGTATTCGGATTGTTGAAACTGAAAAGAGCATGAGCTACTGATGAAGTAATGAGGCTTTGACAAACACATGTTGTTAGATAACTAATGGGAAAAGGTGCCCCTGCAGATGATGGCCATACTGTCCAATGACTGACGCACACCATCAGATGCTTGTGTCTTTATCCAGCTGTGACAAAATAAACTTTGAAGTCCAGTAAACCAGTCCAGGAAGTAACAAATAGACACTAGAGCTCTAGAACTGTCTCATGATGGTGTCACAAGAGCATACAACTACCAGCCATCCTAGAGTGTCCAATGTCCATCCTTTCTGGAGTGGAAAGGGAAATGAGACAAGCTGAGAAGGAGAGAGAATTGCAAGAAAAAGACAAGGATATCCCTTTTTTACAGGAGTGTGATGTAGCCCTGTGTTTGGTTTGCTAAGATCAAAACGATTATAAACAGATTTGTAATGTGCTGGGCCTGGATTTTTTTAATTTAAAATGAATCTTGGGATGACATCTCTTGAATTAAGAGATGATTGAATTAAGATTAATAATAACCAAAAACTGCACAAAAGTGTGGCTGAGGACACACTACTTGAAAGCTCTTTTTTTAAAAGATTTCAGAGAAGACATATCTCAGTTTCCTTAATTTACTGATTCAACATTTCTTTCAGTGTTTATCCTACCAATATCATATAACGGACTTCTACAGAACCTGACCTAGAGATCACTGATGTCGGTGGAAACTTTCAATTGAAAGAAGCAGGACTGCAGTATATTTCTTTTCTTAAATACTCTGTATAAGAAGATGATCTCTGTATGAATATGTTGGTTTAGCTGAATTGCTTGTGGTAGGGAAAAAAATTAAAATTAAAAAAAGAAACAGTTAAACAATGGGTGGAGAGAATTTCCCTATGAACAATTATGTCCTCTATTGAGATACAGATAGCCACTAACCACTGAGATGTCTATTACCTGGGTTTTATGTTACCTGGAGCATACCATGTAATCTTATGCGTCATGTAGATGCAATTAGGGCCTTACTTCAGTGATGCAACCTTATCAAAGGTGCTATTGGTACTTACATTTCATGTAATAATCTCCATTGTATAATCAAGCAGTGCTGGGGGAAATGCCTGGTAGAGCCTTTGCTTTACTGAGCTGACCACAGAATCATAAAATCACAGATTGGTTTGGGTTGGAAGGGACCTTGAAGATCATCTAGTTCCAACCCCCCTGCCATGGGCAGGGACACCTTCCACTAGACCAGGTTGCTCCAAGCCTCATCCAGCCTGGCCTTGAACACTTCCAGGGATGGGGCATCCACAGCTTCTCTGGGCAACCTGTCCCAGTGCCTCACCACCCTCTCCGGGAAGAACTTCTTCCTGATATCCAATCTAAACCTCCTCCCTTTCAATTTAAACCCGTTACCCCTTGTCCTGTCATTCCCTGCCCTTGTAAAAAGTCCCCCCCAGCTTCCTTGTAGCCCCTTCAGGTACTGGAAGGCTGCAATAAGGTCTCCCCGGAGCCTTCTCTTCTCCAGGCTGAACAACTCCAACTCTCCCAGCCTGTCCTCACAGGATAGCTACTTCAACCCTCTGATCATCTTCATGGCCTCCTCTGGACTCGCTCTAACCGGTCAATATCCTGGACCATGACCACCTAGACTAATTTTCAAAAAAAACGGTTCACATTCCAGGTGAAGGTATAAATTCCATTCAGTCTCTTGAGGGACTCACATTGCTGAGCTTGCTCAGAATCCAGCCTCTTACTAAGACTGTAATGAATTAAAAAAAAAAAAAAAAGTGTGAAAATATTTGACATAATAGTCCAGTTGTTAGATTGGTTATGTGGAAAGCAGAAGAACTTGTTTGTAGGCTTTCTTTGAGTTGCAGGGTGGTTATGACAACAGTTCCACATACAAACAGAATTTTCTCATTATCATGGCATTCTGTAGATAGACGTCTATATGTTTTCTACAGCACCACTTCTCAAGAGTAGCAAGACTCATGGGTCCCTAAGGAGAGAAGACAGAGATGTGAAGTTCAGGCACTTGGCTAGAAGTAGGAGGCTTTGGTTTCTTCCTTTTGCAATGTTTTTTAGTTTGTAGAAAAGAACTAACACTGAAGAAGCATCATTATTTTATTACCCTCCACCTGGTTCAGAAATCTTACATTGTAAGTATGAACACAATTCTGCCTCTTCCTACCTAATTAAAAAAAGAACCAGGATTTTAGCTGCTCCCTTCAACACCCTAGTACCTGTGTCAAGGTACCTTGGTTTACAGCTTAAAAACTAGGACTGAATTTAATTCTCTGGAGCCTTCTCAGCCCAAAGCTGTTTGGCTTGCAAAGTTTTCAGGAAAAGATATTCTCTTGTCAGGTCTTTTTAGAGCCAAATACATGGAGTAAATAACTCTACCGTAATACTCTGAGGGAAATGTTATTAATATAACCAGGGCAGGTTACTGATATCCATATAAACTATTATTTATTTTTAAGAGTAAATGTGGCTTTTTTCTCCTCTTTAAAACAATTTGAATTCCATGCAAATATTTTCAGTGTTTCTGAGCAGGGGATTTTTTTTAATCAAATCCTAAGATTATATTGGAAAGCTTATCATATCTAGCAACCATTTATATTATATTCTTTTTTTGTACTTACATCCATAACTGAGAAATACACTGAACAGCAATGGGTATGTTTTATGGATCTCCACAAAAAAATAGAGCCCCAGCGAAAGCAATGAAAATATTTTCCTTTCAAATATTTTATTTGGTCACTAGGAAAATATTTATGAAATGCAGTTTAATGCATTTGCTAAAAATTAACACAGAGATACATTTGCAGCTAATTAACCTATTCTCAAATAAAGCAATTGGGAAATGCTTGATTAATGTTTAAGGCATAAGATACACACAAATAATGTAGGCAAAACTTCATCATGGCACCCAGGAGACCACAGTGTGACACAATCTAGAGTCTGTGTGTAGCTCACTCTCCACAGGAACTAATTTTGAAGCGCCAGAATGCTGTGAATTGTCTGTAAAACACTGTAGAAGAAACTCAGTGTAGAACAGAAGGCATGCCTTCCTTAGGAAGAATGCTGATAAAATTTTAATGAAGTAACATGTTGTCATGGGGATTTGTTGCTATTCATTAATTCATTGTGCTTTTCCCCTATAGTTTTGCTGAAGTTGAGTGACAAATTGTCAAGTAGCAATCTTAGAGGTTTAAAGTTTCTCATTGATAATTTAACTTTCCTGCAAATTGTTTTAAAGGATCCAGTGTTTATGGAATCAGCCTTCTGAGGTATTAAAGGGTTAGACTCATCGGTGTGGGGAGAGTCAGGGGATGGGTTGATGGGCTGTGTTTACCATCTTCCCTTGACCACCTCACTAGCAGTCTGACTGTAATATTCACAGACATATTCCCAGGCACAAGTCCTAACATGTCTGAGTATTTTCAACATGCTGGTTTTGTAAGAATACCCATCGTTTAAAAACGAAAACAACTGGCCGGAAAAATGTATGTTTTTTCCCATTGAGGGTGAAATGAAGAGACTGGCCTGAAACCTGCAATGGGTATCTCTACTCTCCAAGTCTCTGGTGTAAAATAAGTTTCTTTTGTGGTCAGGCACTTGAGTGTGGGATCTGTCGTGATTCTGCTGCAGTTTGTTTGTGTAGAGGAATTAGCAAAACAACTCCCATCAGGTTGGTGAGTGACTATAGAATCTACATTTGCAAGAAGGCAAATACATAAACCAGCCAAAAAAAAAAGGTTTCCTGACTGACAATTCAACAACAGCAGGGATCATATTCAGATCATAAGATGGTGACATTCATGGACAAAACAAAAGAAGTTTAGTAGCCTTCATTTGGGGAGACATGTTGACTCATTCGTGGCTTTAACTCTCAGGAGCTAAGTGTTACTTCCTTATAAAATGTATGTTTCCCCATCGGAGTATTCCTTCTGTCTTGAGCTTTGTGAATATTTGTCTCCAGCAGAGATTTTTTTAGTGTGTGTTGGCAAGATAATGTTTCTGTATATAAGAAGTAGTTACCCTTAACTACCTGAATGATATGGAGAATGACAAGAACCAGCTGTTCCAGCTGGATCAGTTTTTTCTCATTTGGGCTATTCCAAAGGTTTTCAGGTTTGTTTTAAATTTTGCACAGTGAGATGATATTTACATAGCAATCCAGTGCTGAACTACAATATCTTCCTGGGCTGGCTTCCAGCTGTTTTCCAGATTTGATGACAATCCTGTAATTAAAGTAGCTAGGGTGTAACATCAGCCATGATCATGAAAAGTCCTGGACTCCCCACTAGTACAGTTAAGAATGAAGGTGGGGATTTTAAAAATCCATTTTGAGGCAATCCTTTTCCCAGACTTCCCTAAATGTCAGCAGTGGATATGCCTGTTTCAGTCAAATAGGGGATATGTAGGAGACAGATTTATTTGATGAATAGCATGATCTTCTATGCCTCACTACATTCAGTTGTTCTAATGTTGGCACTCATGGTTTCGAAACAACACCTACAAACGAAAGAATCTTTCCTTCCAAGGATTACCATTAATTTCTCCTTTCAATTTCTGTGCTGGTGTCCAGAGTAAACCTTCATAATCACCAAAAACATTGGAGCTCTAAATTCTACAGTCTATTAAAGCAGTCTTAAAACATTCCTTTAAAATTTTAATCTTCATATCAACCGTGTTTTATCAGATTTCATCCCAGTACTGTGTTGGCTGACCGGCTCCCACACGGTTTTGCTGGAAATGATAAAACTGAGTATGTAAGCTTAAAAGAAATTACCTCAATGGTAAGAAATGTCTGCTGAGTGAATTCACTCATCTTACACCCTGTGCTTTTCTGAAGAGCTGTCAGGTGGTAGAAAATTTGAATTGTTTACTGCTGGTTCGATACCACATCTCAGAGAAACTAAGGTCTAAGCAGCTCTCATTGGTACCAATGACATCATCCAGTGTTGCTGGTCATGCTGTGGCTTATTTGGAAACAGAATGACTGAAGAGATTTAGTTTGCCTCTATTACTTCATTTCTTCTGACATATTTTCTCACTTCAACATGGTTAGACAAAACCTCTGATTGAGAAACAACAGGAAAAAAACAGACTCAGGAAAAAAAAAGAGATATAGCTCTAATTGTGAGGACTTCAAGAGACAAAATGTTGGACTCTCATTTGGTTTAATTGGTGCAATCATAGATCAGTGTAACTTTACACCAAGTGAGAATCCAGGGCAGAGCCTGCTTTGTTAGTATTAAGTGGGGAGTTAAGCCAAATTATCCTGATACACACTGGATCAGAATCAAGCCTCCTGTGATCCTCCACCTAGATTTTCTTTGCTGTCTAGCCTTCTGCATCTAAATCCCCTTTTATACACACTTGCCTTTCATTTCAGTAGGACCTTAGCATAATTTGCACTTTAATTCTACCTTTTGTTAAATGATCTTAATGTCCTTTACAGGCATTAATTGATTAAGGCTCTGTCTGCTCTTAAGAGTGGATGCTTTTATCCTCAGTTTATCCAGGGGGATATTGAAACATATCCAAGTCAAGTAACAAGCTCAAGGTCACAGGAGGGGGGTGAAAGAAACTGAGAATCGAACATCCACGCCTGGATCTGCCGTGCTGCAATCTCTGCACTCAATTGCTCTCATCATCCTGTGTGTGCATACAGGTCTGGATCCGGCAAGTTTTAGTAAAGCCTTACAGTGAGATATAATTAATTTGTTACGAATGCCTATAAATAAAATAAATGCTGAAATGATCCACACTTCTCTGTTGTCAAAAGCATCCCCATCTCTCACAATCCCTACTCACTGGATGCTGACATTATTTCTTGGTTATTGGATGACAGTTCAGTGCCTTGAGTGTTCCTCTCGCTGTAGGGTTAGTAGGATAATTGACAAACCACAGGGACCAGATCCCTGGATTAGGATGACCGGACTGTCAAAACAGCCATGACAAACTCTCACATCAACTTCTACTGCAAGTCAAGTCTATGAGGAAAAAATGCACCTTGGCAGGGCCAGAAGGGAAGTCTTTAGTTTAAACCTTTTCCCACTGCACAAAAAGCTACAGTGGGGGGAGAGAGGAAGCATGGATCTTTCTGTTTAATTCATAGAAAACTCTGTTACATCAAGTCACGATTAATTAGAGTACTCGAGTAAACATTTTGGGGTCCTATTGTGTTTGCTTAATGTGTTTACTGGAATGCATGACAGATGTCACTTCTGTTTCTTATTAGAGACTGATAAATGACTGTATAGTCTGTGCATGTGAATACATGGAGGGAACGTAGCCCCCACACAAGCGCACACACACATGCAAATCAACTTAGTTTTACAAGGTTAATATTAGCATCTAAAAGTTTTGGGTATTATTTGAATTAATTAGTGTTTACCTAGGAACTTTAGCAAAACATTATAGAAAGATGATTGTTATTACTATTGAATAATATCTTCAGGGTTTTTTTGCATCTAAATTAAAAATAAAAGAAAAATCACACTTGAAACAATAGTCAAATCATTTGTTTTACTTCATGTCACTTAACATTTCTGTTAGACTTTCAGAAATTGTCACACATCTTTGAAATGACAGCTAGAGTGGCATCTGTTTATAAAAAGAAGTGTTCTCTGTATGAAAATCTATATTGCAAAATGTTAAAAGAAAATGAAAATGCAAATACAGAAGAAGGTTATTTACTTAGTTCTGCAACTAACACATGGGATTGAGACACCTAGGATTAGCAATATTCAATTATTTTTAAAATATAAAACTTAAAAATTGTTCTTTGTGCATCACTTGGGCTTTGTAGTATGATCAAATGATTTTAGTGTAGTTAATAATTTTTTATTTTTTTTTATTGAGGGTCATATTTAAGAAAGATAAGTGAAATTAAAAAAGAAGATTCCATAAGCATTTTTTTACTTAATGTCACAGAATGGAAAAGAACATCTATAATATCGCGGATGAGAAACCAAAGATAAATGTAGGAGGGAATGACATATTCTGCATCAAAAATAAAACTATCATTTTGGTTTTCATTTCCCAGAATTTTGAGCTTTGTTTTGTTCTTTTTCTCTGAGAGGCAACATAGGTTTCTGGTGGGATAAAGGAATTACCTTCAGAGTCTGGAAGGCACATCCTTTAATTTAATGCTTCTTTACCTTTTTATTATCATTTTAGCTACAAAGTAAAGACCAGTTAAGGGACTCTTTAAAGATAGTTCCTGTTCTATCCTTTGATTAAAGAAGGTACATGGACATGTGCACAATGACGTTTATTCATGTGGTTACAGAAAATCCTACCAAGAAAAAACAGGACTGGAATATTTTGGGGTTTTTTTCCTCCTCATGGTGCATAATGTGAACTTTAAATACACTTAGAACTTTTTAAAAATTTCCTGATATATGGCCAAATGACTCTTTAGTTGCTGATAGGACTTTGAAAGGAAACCAATATAGGACCCAAGTTATACCATCTTCTAGAATCACTTTTAACTGTCCTGAGTTGAATAAAATTTCATTAGCTTCAGGGAAAGTTTGCTGAAGTCCTGTGTTGTAGAAGAGTCTCCTTTGCTGAGAGAGACAAATAAAAACTTTATTTTTGGCCTTAGGCCAGTCCTGCTTATTACCTGTGAAACTCGGTATCAGTAGGAGGTTTGAACAAAACCTCTTTTTTTGTCCACCCTGCTGGTTCCTTTACTAGCATTGTTCTTCTTGGTGTGGTAAAGCAAATTTGGCAGTAGGAGAGAGGAGTCAGCAACCTGTAGTCCTGGTCATATGTTATGCCAGCCGGATACTTGCTTACAGCATGAATTAAGAGGTGTTATCAGAACATGTCTCAATCATTTTCAAGATTAGAATTATTTCAGAATTAAGATTCAAAAAATTAAAATAAGCTGGCATAAAGCTTCAGGACTTTGCAAATTTGCATGTATCAGCCTTTAAAGGGTCTGGAATGGGAAGCAACCTAACACCAGAAAGGGGCAAGATAGGAGACCAGATTTTTGGAAGCCTGAGGGAAAGCTACTGCAACAATCTGAAGTGGAATGAAACACCACGGTAAAGCAAAACCTGACCTCAGATTGTGACACTTAGCCCAGATCTGTTTTTCAGTTCCACAAAAAATTATGGGAACACACTTTTCTTGTCTATTATTACGTGCCTTCATACTTTCTGATGTCAACAACACCCCCAAAGGGTACATCTCAGCATCGCAAGTACATACAAGGAAGTCTTCACATTTTGTAGGAAAGTCTATTATTATTACATTTTTAACCAGAACTAGAGGGAAAAGAAATTAGAGACATTTTCCTCCTCCAACAAAATAATAGATATCTTGGTTACCTGATACCTTAAAAATGTACCAAATCAAAATTAAAATGCACTATATTAAAATTAAAATCTGTTTAAAACAAAGTCATTCCAAATGAAAAATCTTGGAGTTTGCTTTTGGGAGTGATGACTTGAAATGTATCACTGTTTTTCCAAACACTTTTTTTTCTTTCTGTAAAAAATAAATCCATGAAACCTGAATTAGATTCATAAGACCCTTTGGTAATACTAACTACAGTTCTCACAAATCCACTGTAATGTAAGATATTCAAAAATATTTACAGCAGGAAACTTAAAATATCAGAAAGTATGTTCCAAAGGGATAGTTTGAGCTTTGTAGCTAACTTCTATATTCTGATTCAACATTTCTGATTTACGTAATTGTATATGACTGGAAAAATTATAGTGCTGCCAAAATCGTGTGGCATATACGCAAATTTTCTACATAAAAGAATAACATTATTCAACATGGCAGAAACTGCAGAGCTAGAGTTTGAATAATTTTTCTTTTAAATGCTGCAAGCTTGTCCATTTTAAAGATTCCTGAATACACTAGAATTTAAAATATCATGTTAGTAACAGTTTTTCACCTATTTTGTTTCTGTCTATATTTTTGCAGCAGTGTTCTTCACTATTGTGTTCCTAATGTAATCTTTTATTAACAGCCAAATTATAAGTCTCCATGTTGGACTTCATGCAACGATATCACATATTCTTGAACCATCTTGTGTTTTATGTAAGTGGCAACATACTTAGAGACTTACCTGGTATCTGTAAAGGAACATCAAGCTCGTGGAATTACAGACACCCTTATTTCAGGAATTTATGAACTTGCTGTTAATAACAGCCAACACTGACAATCCACCCAGCATTAGCTCTCTTAATAATGTATTACACCAGCAGAATGTAAACCATCAAAGCAACACCAGAATTTCCTCCTTCAGCAAAGACCCTCTAATACTTACAGCATTGAGAGGAGGTGACTTTCCTGAACTTTTTGGTAAGTTAAAATGACCAGTACCTGTGAAAGCATGAATCAAGTCAGTAAGTGCTAAGAATATTGGGAAGTAATCAATTTGATAATCTGAACAAGATCTAAATAAAAATAAATATTTAATATGTTAAAAAATAAGCACCCCAAAAAGGGCTGAAGTTCCTTACTCATTTGCACACAACAAACCCAGCTGGATGTTATGAAGAAGCAGGGTCAAGCCCTCATATGGTATAAATCAGGACAGTATTAATTAATTTTGCGTTTCTGGGAAGAAGGAAGAAAAGAAGGATGAAACATTTTGTGTGAAAATTATTTTCCATTTATAAAAGCAGCCCTGTGTTTTTTGGAAATTTACCCTCAAATTAGTATCTCTTTTTCACAATATGACTTGGGTTTTTAATCAAGAGCAGACATTGAAGGGAAGCTAGTCAAAAGCATCTGACCCAACTTCTGTTTCCCTCCTTGTCCCATCTGAGCTGAAATATATATAGCTGAATGAGGTTGAAGGTGACTCAAGATGCTATTTGTAACCCACAAGAAACCTGTGCCTATCCACTGACAGATCCAGAGAGGTGCATAAACTTACAACTACCTATAGTTACAGGATCTTTTACTCAGACAATGAAGGATATATTTTTTATTTGGTAGCACTTTGGGATAAATTGTGAGGTCAGCAGTGTTTCTGCATCTCATCTTTATTTGGTGAGGCCAGCTTGAACTGTTAAAATCAGAGATCATATTTTCTCTTCATCTTAGAAGCAGGATCAGAATTATGCAGAAAGAAAATTTCACACACAAATTACATGTCATTATAAGCCAACAATGTAGGTGTTTTTAAAAGTAATGAAATCCCCATGAATTTCAGCTCACAATTCAAGCCTGCATGTAGTGAAAGTTCTTATTCGAATTCCAGCAATTACCTGCATTTGTTGACATCTGTCAAGAAGCCAAAACAGGATGAATGAAGAGGTCCCCCATTAGGTTCTCACTGGTAGCCATAAGGTCTTGTCTTCAGCCTGGATCCTGCAGGCAGCGCTTTGGCAGCATTGCAGAGGATCTCAGGGACTTTGTCCAGCACAAGTCAGTAGAAATTTTCCATTAGAAGTCAATTACTTCTAATAGAAGTAATTATGCTGGATATGTATGCTGCCAGACCAACAGGGAGTCGGAGCAAATGCTTACCTTACTGCAGAGTACAGGTCAGTTGCAGTAATTTGCTAACTACCTTAGGTATAAAACCATGTGACTTCAAGGTCAGATGGGGACATTTGTCTGAATCAGTTTTTGCTACCTGAGTGCAGTTTATTAGGCATATCAATCACGCATTATCTGGTTTACTTATGATTCCTGTGTTCAGTATATAGTTGATACAAATCACAACCTGTGTGATATTGAGTGGTTATAAATGTGCATGTGTTTTTTCATGCTTATGTTTTTGCTTGGACACACTCATTCCCTTGTTTTTCTCTCTTTCCTGAACCAGGTGAGAAGCCAGTTTAAGTGGTTACCTTTTTGAGCACGTTTATCAGGGTGCTACAATTTCTTCTCCTTTGCATTGCTCAACTTGGCCTAAAACATGAGAACTCACTGCATCAACTAGAGAGAAAAAGCCCCAGCTAGAAGGCATCACACTTGAAGTGCTATCTTTGCTGTACTCGGTTTTTTCCCTTCTCCACAGCTGTAAATTTTAAATGCTCAGCAAACTACAAAATGGAGTCTGGGGTGGGCTCTGAGGAAACATGTCCCCACCTAGGCCGAGGAGAGATCTTTTTGCACAAATGTGTTTTGTTTCCTTGATGCATCTTCCACTAGTAACTTCCAACTTGTAACACATTACTTTTACTGTTGAGATTGACTTTATTATGAGGCTGAGGAATCAAGATTGGAAATACTCAGTGATGGATGGAGAATAAATATTTGCTGACAAAGATGGTGCAGTAAATTAAAAAGGGAACTACCATTTGGGATAGGATCAATACTGGGATTTTACTTTTCTGAAAGTTTTCCTTGTGTACTATTCCTCCTCATAAGTGTTAGCACAGAATAACAGATTCACAGCGTGGAAGGGGTTAGAAGGGACCTCTAGAGATCATCTAGTCCAGCCCTCTGCCAGAGCAGGATCACCCAGAGTAGATCACACAGGAACAAGTCCAGGCAACTCTGGAAAGTCACCAGAGAAGGAGACTCCACCACCTTTCTGGGCAGCCTGTTCCAGTGCTCTGTCACCCTCACAGGGAAGAAGGGTTTCTTCATGGTCTGTCACCCTCACAGGGAAGAAGGGTTTCTTCGTGGGAGGGTAGACCCTTCTGTTTTCCAGCTTATGGCCACTGCTCCCAGTCCTGTCACTGGACACCACTGAGAAGAGCCTGGCCCCATCCTCCTGACACCCACCCTGTAGATATTGATAAACTTTGATAAGATCCCCGCTCAGCCTCCTCTTCTCCAGGCTAAACAGACCCATCTCTCTCAGCCCTTCCTCATATGGAAGGTGCTCCAGGCCCTTCACCATCTTAGTCTCCCTGTGCTGAACCCTCTCCAGTAGCTCCTTGTCTTGAATTAAGGAGCTCAGAACTGGACACAGTACTCCAGGTGAGGCCTCATCAGTGCAGAGTAGAGGGGGAGGATAACACAGGTACCCTCACTGCTCTCAACAGAATTATTTTTATTCAGAAGAATCATTTGTAGCAGTAAACTCTGTCACTTACAAGGAAATCCAGACATATCTCAATAGATATATGAAATTAAAACTTAAATCAGTAAGTAGCATAATGAAAAACACCTAACTGTATTCGTGCAATTTATATCTGTTTATATCTAACTATAGTTCTACACATCTTTATTTATATGTCACCAAGCAGATAATAATTAAGGCAGATGCAAACACTTATAATTCAAACGATTCTTGCTTGCTCTCTTTGTGCTGTATGCTCATGAGCCTTACTTATGTTTTGAACAATGAGTGAGTTAAAATTGCAAATACCTACACATCTGAGTCTGCCTTGAGCAGCCTTTTTGGTTCTGATTCTTGACCTACTTTAGAGTCTTTAGAGTCTTTATTTTTTTGCTGAAGGTAGCACCCAGCTTTTCACAACAAGAAATGCTGAGCCACAGAAATATTTCTAAACAATAACTTAGTTTGAGAGCAGCCAGTAACTGGAGACTATGTAAGTTATGGGGACGAACAGTTACATCAAGCCAAGTACTAACATTTTTGTTTCTCTAGGTAATTATACGTTACTTGAACTGGATTGTACAGTCAAAAATACAGACAATGGGGGAGGAAGGAAAGGATGAGATCAGAACAGTAGCTCACCCATTGTTTCTGAACATTGCCATATGTATGTCTCAACTTGTGTGATGCCAACACAGCCACAGGACTGTTTCCATAATGGCCACTGGAGCTAGTCAAAGAGTAGATGATGAGGACACTAGAAGGCATGAAATCCAGATCCGTGTCCCAGGCTCATCAGAGGCTGGATGAGGCTTGGAGCAACCTGGTCTAGTGGAAGGTGTCCCTGCCCATGGCAGGGGGTTGTAACTAGATGGTCTTTAAGATCCTTTCCAACCCAAACCATTCTATGATTCTATGATTCTGTGACACGATTAACTTGTTTTGCAATCTTATTTCCCTGAGATATGTGTGTCTTTCCCATCCTTTTAGTCAAATAATCATGTCTAAAGTTTGTAGGTATTGTATCAAGCAAAAAAGAAACTTATTCTTTGAGTGTGCCATAGTAAAAAAAAATATTTTTTTTAATGTGATACAAATACTGACATTGTTTTATGTCCAGAGAAGTCATATTCCATGACATTCCATGAAGCAGCTCCTCATAAATTACTTTCTTTCACTGAATTTTCTTCCATCGCCTGTCATCTTAAAGTAGTGTGTGCAATATCCAGAAGTCAGAATCAATAGAATCAAGGAAAATACATGTCCTTTAGGCCCATTCGCTGCTAATTTCAATGGTTATTCAACATCTGAATGCTATGGTGACAGGATTTCAGA
Organism: Eurypyga helias; assembly: GCF_000690775.1. Lineage (NCBI taxonomy): Eukaryota > Metazoa > Chordata > Aves > Eurypygiformes > Eurypygidae > Eurypyga > Eurypyga helias. The sequence goes on along the minus strand of NW_010243012.1, from coordinate 90,306 downwards.
CAGCTGATTAGAGAGAGCTTCTGCAATAGTAATGCAAAATAAAATGCTTTAGTAATGTAAAATAAAATGCTTTTGTAGTTAATATACAATTTTCTGGAGATCAGGGCTTTGTATACAAAACATTGATATGCATATGTGTTATTTAATGTTTATCATATTATATAGGGAAAATAGACCATCTCCAGCAAAAGCAGAATGCCTGCACTTCTATAAAGGGAAAAAAATATAGCAGATTTCCAAATAAAAATTCAAATAGACTTTAACTTTTACAGCTTTGAGTACCAATAGGTAGATTAAAAGTTAGCTTGAAAAAATGCCTGAGGGAGCAAACAGTTGCTTAATGAGGATACACGGAATGAAATTAAAATGCAGCCTTAATAAAGATAAATTCAAAATGTAATGTTAGCAAAGTCATATTATTTAAATCACATTCCCATCTATAAAGTGACTACATTTGGTCTATCTGGAAAAACAGAATGAAGAAAACATACACAAGCCCTCTAATGATCTCCCAAATCTCAAAGGTTGACTTCAAAATTATGGAATAGTATTTTGCCCACAGAGAATATGAATGGTTACATACAGTGCAGAAAACCTCATTTCAACTTAGTGAATCTTCAAAGCTGTCTTCCCAAAAGGGCTGGATGTGCATGTTTTGGCTAGTGAGAAACAGATTAGTTTTGCTAAATATTAATAAGCCTTTCCTATATGCTTTAATGCTTGTTATATTCTCATGCTGTTTTCCTTAGTAGTCGAGTGTCTTATTGATCTGACACAGGTATTTCACTGTACAGTCATAGTGACACTGAACACGCAGAAGCTAAAAATAAGATCTGCCAGACTCAGAGGTAAAATGACAGACATATACTTCATCATCAGTTTTCCTTCATCAGACATAACACTCATTCAGCTCAGCCCTATGACCCTATCATTTACCACACTACACTGACATGCACTAACAAATTGTCAATGACCTTCTCCAGACTCAGCGCGGGTGAAGACACTGCCTGTCTATTGACTCCAAGGGAGCAGAATTAGGCCCTTGCTGCACTTATTTGAAAGTTCAGATGAAATATATGAAACCTACCCCTTTCTGTCCTTTACCTCCTCAAACTCCCATCATGCCAATAGTTACGTGAGAACAGATTTCTTGCCGGGTTAATAACCTTTAATTGTGACACTCACCCTTATCGGCCACCCACAGTCTGATATGAATGCAGATGGGAGGCAATACTTTTAATGGAACTAGAGTCCTATTAAACAAATCTTCACTGTCAACCTTCCTCTGCTTCCAGTAAAGTCTGCAATGAAGTTCTCAATGCCTTCAAGAAGTGTGTAACAAGTAATGAAATTTTTACTTTCTGAAATTCCCAGTGTTCATTAGTCTTTGCTCTGCAGTATTTGCATGCTTTTGGGTGTGGTCCAAATTTTTCTTTTTTCTGTAATTTTCTTTCTTTTTTACTCAAAGAATTTAGCTGATTAAACATGTAGTAGATATAAATATTCTGTTAAATAAGACTTAGACGTCCTAACATGTCACTAAATTCTTAAGAAAGTCAGCACAAACATCTCAGATACCGAGAAAATATCCACCTACCAGTCTTCAGCAGTGTCCACTTGGAGTTGTTTATCAAGGGATATAAGAAAGGAAATATGAGTGGTCCATCCCACAATACATTCTTGCAGCCTCCAGCAGTTATTGGTGCAGAGTAATTTTTAACTCTGGTTTTCAACTGGGATACCATTCATTTACCTTATTCCTCTTTGAACATGTTTACAACAACCTATGGTAGTGAGCCCCTCACTTTAACTGTGCAGTGTGGAAAAGGTATTATTTTATTTGTTTTAAACTTTCTGTCTGATAATCTCCTTGTGTGTCCCTTCATTTATTATAACAGTGAATAAATATTCCCCGTTCATCTTCTCCATACTATCAATTTATTTATCGCATCCCCTCTGAGTCATTTTTTCCACGCTGAGGAGTCCTAATCAAGGAAAAACAAAGATTTTTTTTTACCCCGATCATCTTTGAGCACCTTTCTTTGTATCATTACTCAGGGTGAGAGTCTTTAATTGGTAGAAAATTAACTGCATCCTTTATTCAAAATATGGGTTTAAACAATCATGTGCTGTCTTTAATTTTGATTTTCCAAATAATTCCTACAATTTTGGAGGAACTGGCCATCATCATGCAGGGAGTAAGTAAGAAAAAGGGAACCTAACTCATGGCTGTTTGGCAAGTGCTCTTATTCTGCTTCCTCAGGTGTCAAATATACTTCCAGAAATAGTTTTGGGGCTCTACAATGTTGAAGTTCAGCACAGGGTATCCCACTCACCAACTAATAAGAATGCAGTGGGTGTATACATAAGCCTGCCACACCCTGACAAATATTCCCTTACACAATACAGCAAAATGCGTTTGGTGAATATGGAAAGAGACATGTTGAAACAAGTCTTCATCCTACATTTGAAGTGACATTTCTTATATAAGGAGCTGGTTGTAAGATCGAGAAAATCACTGAGAACAATTTGCTGTATAGTAAAACACTTCTCACACAGCTGAGACAGCCTTTAGCACAGCAGCATGCTGCATGTACTGCTCCAAGGCTTATTAGAATTCTGGTGAACAAGCTTCTACAATTATGATTTGATTTTAATTAGTTTAGATATTAGCAGAATAGGCCCCAGAAGTCTTTAAATGTCACTGAGTTTCCCAGAAGGCCAAGGGTGTCTCAGCCATCTTTCTTGCTATGTCCAAAGGGCCTCCGGGAAACCAAGAAAAAGCCAAGAAATATCAAAGACTCCAGTATATTGTGGTCACCCACACTAATCAGCATTGGGTCTGTTAAGTGTCTCTTTGACTTACATTACCAAACCTTTTAAAAGAAGCACATTTTAATAATTTCCTGAAATTACCCACTAAGGGCATATGTAACATTTAGCACATTATTATATACACTGCAATGAGGTTCATCAATCAATCAAAACAGAGTGCAATGTGCATGCTTTATGCTACTTCACAGAAGAGACTGTTGTTGAGAACTTTTCAAAACACATTGGTACAAGTCTACTGGGGTGGTAGTTAATTAGGAAGAAGGTGACCGGTGCCATTGTGCACTGGGAAAATAATACCAGGTTGATTCCGACAGCTGAGCAGTCTTTTTGTGAGCTGAAGCAGTTGATTTCCTTTTGTGAAGCTCAGAGATTGAAGGGTCCTTGAGGAATCTGAAGGCCTTGACTGTTGTTCAAGTCAGTTCTTTAGCTTTGAGAAGAAGAAGAAAGAAATGTAGAACTAAAAAAGTTAGAATGTAACTCTGTGGAGGGAATTTAGTAGACAAAACACTATGCCAAATATTAATTTTATCACTATACAATTAAAATTAGTTGCTAGACTTAAAAATGGCCCCAGTAGATTATTAATCTAAAGTTCAAGAAAATTAAGTGAGATTCACTTCCAAACTTAGCCTTCTGGAAGTGCACTGAGGGCCAAAACTCTCATTATTACAGTAGATTATGGCTCACATCTGTTGTCTAAACAAAGAAGATTGTAGTGTTGAGTTGCATTAGAATATTGTAGACTTCTACCCGGGGTTGCCTGGTACGACACAGGGAGATGCACAGAGCCTTCTGGAGGAGCATCTAAAGATTAGGCAAGACACCGTACAGCATTGCAAATGACTGTGCTATAGGAATTTAATTGATATCATAATATCCAGGCTCTTCTCCACTTCAGTGTATGTAACATAATCTTGATGATACTGTCTAAGACTCATTCCCTAAATACTTAATTTTTAGAATAGCCACTCACCCTACATATTGGTTAAGAGGCTGCAATTCAGTGGATTGAGTATGAGCAGCTTGTCAAATCAAGATTACTGAGACATACTAAACTCTGTAGACAATAACACGGCAAACATGCCAAGGAATAGGACATTAATATAATCTCTGGATGTCAAACTGACCAAGTAGAAGTAAGACCTGACTTGACGTGAGCTCAAGACAAAGTTCTAAGTGCCAGTTCCTTACTTGAATTGTTAGCAGGAGCAAAGCTGCAAGCTCACATAAATAAATGCTTGTGAGGGACCTCTCATGTTTTGATGTGTGGGACTACAAAGCTACCTCAAGGAATAAGGGAAACAAATATTCTCTGGAGTGACAAAGTGGTTTCCATCTAGAGTCTCTCTTTTCCTTGGCCCTGGATTTCCCTTGGCCCACAGACAAGGCTGGCAGTATTTACACTAATTTACCGTTGCTCCTGGATTTCTGTGGGGTTCTGTATGAAGGCCCTATGGCTCCAAGACATAGGGTTATCTTCTGTATAATTTTTTCTTTATTTCAGTCAAAATTGTTCACCACCAGAATGATGTTTTCTTGGCATGAATCTGAGAAATTTTTCATATGTGAAGCAGTAAGGCATGCAGTAATTTTTAAGGTTGGAAAGCCTACAGTGTATTGGAGTACCATGTAAGGATAGAACTCAAACCTAAAGCATTTTGATCCATGTGCCACATGAGGTATGGGGTGCCATGTAATATCCCCAAGCCATGTTTAGGCTCTGTCTGGAAGCTTTTTATTGGTACACACCACAGCTATGACAGAGAACATGCCAGCAGTAAATCAGGAGGGATGATAAGCAGTTCGGTATGTGTGATCATGTTTTATTTACCCTCAGTGGTGACTATGAAAAGCTGCCCATTTATTTTGAATAGAAGTACCCATTCAGGCATTGGTAATTTGCCAGCTAGCACACACCTCTAACTGGGATGGTAGAGAGATGACTGTGAAACTGCAACACTCTCACTTAGGATTGGGACAGTGGAGAAAAGTATCACAGGACAAACTCTCAACATGGAGAATTTTACTTACCTTCTCCAAGTTAACACAAAATTTTGATACTGAAGAAGAACTTAGGAAAATATCTTTTCTCCCGTTTATTCAGGCTGAACAACACTTCTCCCCTCTTCCTAGTTTCCAATTCTTTTTTTTCTTTTGATGTACATTACACTTAGCCTGTCCCAATTCTTCTGGTGATGTGCCGGGTGGTGCAGGAGATTGACGTCATGCTTGTAGTAGAGTCTAGCGCTTTGTTACTTATACATTTTCCTCTGCTCCAGCGTGGGTCCTTCATAGACTGCTGTCCATCAGGGCTGTTCCTTCCCCTGGGTGCAATAAAACAATAGATCTGTGCACTGTTCTTTCTGCCCTGAAGCAGCTTATGGACCTTAAGTCACCAATACTCTGAGCATGGTTCTCACAAGGATCTGTGGTTTATGCAATTTAGCTGAGAGTGTCCGTGAGTACATAGTTTCATAATGAGTTTTTTAACATATTTGTCATTGTCAACATTATTTGAGATATTGACAACTCTTTCAAATCAACATCATATTCCCAGATTCAACATCAAATTCCCAGAAATGTCACTGGCTAGCTTAGTAAAGGAGAAAACCCTTTTTTTTTTGTGATTCCATTGAAAGACAGATGCACTACAAACTCAACATGTGATTATTAGCGAATCTGTGCAGACGGGACACTATGTACCTTAGCAGAGAAAATCTCAGTGCTTGCAGTTTTTTAGTGATCAGAAAGCTCAAACTCATTGCTTCAAACCATGTGTTATTTCCCCTGTTCTTGAAAGTAGTTGTTGGTGAGTTTCTTCTCCTGTGGACGAGCTTCTTCAGGGTCAGATTCTGTAGTAGGGTTGTTCTGATTTGACGGAGAATAGAATATTTTCCTTCTGATTATTTCCTCTTTTTAGATGAAAGATTGTTTCTATTTTATATAGAATAACCTCGGTTTTAACTGCTATACTACCACAAAACTGATGGATTAGTTAAACTGTGTTTATAAATCTACGGTTACCTGTGTTGTGTAGATTTTGATCTGATCTTATAGCATTAGACTTATAGCAGGGTAGTGGCTAGGATTCTGAAGTACTTTCTTTTGCTTTGTGAGTAGAAAATTACACAAGAAGGAAATTAACCTGCACCATGCAAGAACTGTGGTTCTTTATACTGAATCCTCTGGCCTATTTCCTAGTACTTGCTCAAGGCTTCCCCTTTGTTTACATACATAGGCTGGATTCTGGCTTGAGGCATCACACAGCTGATCAAGGACCGTGCAGAAGTTGTGTATCCTTTTGATTACCTCAGGCAGGTGTTTCATGAGGGTTTCCTCTAACTTCCAGTACTCCCTTTACTTTGTTCACATTTGTGTGCATTCATGAAGCAACATACTTTGGACCTGAAGTCTGGAGAGAATGCTGCCATCCATCCAGCACCCACACATCTGTGTTATAAACCAGCTTGAAAATGCAAAGGAAAACAAGCTTCAGCTCTCCACCAGTTTTCCCGAAGTTAGTTCCTCTCTTATTGCTTCATCCTCTGAGCTGAGGGAGAAGACAGTCCAAGGTCTGACCAGAGCAGTTGCAAAGGGTTCTTGGATCTGCCTTTTCTTGGGGTTCAGCTGAAGCCTGTGTTGATCTATGAACAAAAAGTCTCCACATAGCACCAATTAGTATGACAGGTGCCACCAAAATTATGTAATTAGCTCTGTGCCAACTTCTAGTGAAGAATATTTGCTGCTGAAGCTACAGGACTGCTGTGTCATAAGCAACAAGAAATCAGTCTTCAGCACAACCCTTTCTTCTCTTGTTTTCAGTCACTCTCAGCTTTTGTCTAAGTGAAGATATTTGATAGAGGAAAAGCAACTGAGATATGTTACATTAAAGAGCCTATCATTGACAGTGTTTTATATTTAATTACAGCTTTGATTCCTGTTTGAAAATAGCTATAAGGCATCTATTGTTTACCGTCACCTCTGTCTCATTAACAGCAGAAAAACTTTCTCTATTTTCTTTTCACTGACATATTTTTGTTCTGGAAACAAGCAGTGGATCAAATCTGACAATTCTGAAAGTTTGATGTATAGCAGATTTTTTTTTTTTTTTAAGGATCATTCAGATATATTTTCAACCAGAATTTACTTTCCAAAGAAATCATTTTTTATCAAGAATAACAGATTTACCTTTTCTATTCTTCTGGACAGAAGCTAAAAATACTGTTATCACTCATCCAGCCTGCTTAAAAACTGGAAATCTTGTCCCCTATGTGACAGATAGCTTATTCATTAAACAGAGAACACAGCAATTATGCACAGCAATTTTACTTTAACTCTTTTCTTGCACAGGAAGATTATACAAGGGTGGAGGATCACGTGAATGTGTGAAAATTAGGAAAAGAAATTAATTTACTAGAAAAGGTTAAAATACTATGAAGTATTAATTCAATAATAAATTGTGATATATATAGGTATGTTAAAAAATATACAAATAGATTAAGGGCTAACATACTTGTGAGAAAGATATATGTTTAAGAAGACTGTAATGCACAGCCACAGAAACACAATCACAGATAATGAAGCATCTGAAAATGCCCCCGTGAATATTTCTTATGTAAAATGAGTCATTTATTTTCATTTTAAGAAATGAATACAGTAAACTATAAGCATACATAATTATAAATGTAAACATGTAATTAAAAACTGTAACAACGAGTTAAATGTTAAGAAACCACATCTGCTCTCAAGTTATTGTTTTCCTCTAGAATTCTCCCCTTCTGTATATTACTAAACAAAAAAGGCCGGAGCTTGTTCCCTGTCCTTGAGACCAGCTGGGAGAGACAGCTTGCATCCATATGCTTAGACAGTTTTCTTCCTGAAAATCGAGTGGCTGCATCCCACCTGCCACTTGGAAATGGCTCCTATATTGTGTTAACCACTGAACGGTGTTCAGACACTGCCTGCATGGGTACTGGCTAACAAGGGCCAAACCCATGACTGGGAGCATTTAGAGAAGTCAGGATGATCACAGGATGGTACCCAAGTCTCTTTCCTTGTTCCTCCTGATGTGAGATAGATAGGGCTTGGGAATTAAGAACTGGATGGAAGCATCAGTTCAGAAAGAGCTCTTTATATGTACAAGGAACTGAAGAAGTCACTGTAGAAATGTGAATCTCAGCTAAGCAATATTCAGAAAAAGGAGAGAAGATAGGGTCACCAGAGATCCCAGAGTGGACACTAGACCCCTGAAATACATTCTAGCCCACAGAAATTTTCTTCCATACCCTGCTGTGTCCAGAAGAAATGGGATATGTAATTTTTTCTTGTCCCCTTTCTCAAGCCAACATGCAGAGAAATATAGGTCGTATACATGCCAACATCATGGCAGGAGGCTTTGAGATGAGCCATAACATCAACCCTTATTCTAGATTATAAATCTCAGTGCAGAAAATATCTCCTCTCAAGTGATCTCTGACACATCACATAGTTGGTGGTTGGTAAATGTTCCCCTTTCCTGACCCTAAAAAACAATGAACTGAAAAATGTCATTCCTTTGTCCTCACCTTTCTTTTCCTATATTGACATCCTTCTATTCTCACTCCCATCTTTCAGCATGCTGTACTATGAACAGATATATTAAGTGTCAAATAGTGTATTTAGATGAGTTAAAAGATTCCTGCTTATCCTAAGGAGTGTGTATGGGAACCTCATAGTGATTTTATTTCTTTTCTTGTACAGAAGTGGGAATTTGACTGACTTACACCTTCATCAGAACTCAGTCACAATGTGTCTCTGTGCTTTCTTCAGGGAGCTTTAGCTATCCCTTCTCTTTGGATGTCTGTTAAGAGTGTTCTTCCTGGGTCTCCCTTTGTGGAAATTGCATCTGTGGGTTACTTTGCCCTACTTTGCAGCTACAAGAGCAGCAATCCCAGTTCCCCATAAATAAAAGGAAAAACAAGAAATGTTAAACTGCTGTTCACTGTGCCTCAGCTAGACCTTTCCTTGCAAAGGGGCAATGGGAATACTTATTTTTCCAATGTTTCACTGTCAGAAGGAACACTCAGGCAGAATGCAATGCTACGCTGCTGCTTATAAAAACCTTTTTTGACAGATGAGGGGGTTTGGTGGTTTTCTTTTCTTCTTTCCTTTCTTTTTTTTTTTTATTTTTAAATTTATATTTAAGGTCTTATTATGCCCTGGTATGGTGCAGTAAAGCCCCACAAAGAACTAAAGCCGTAATCATCTGAAGCAGTCAAAGTATCCAGATAGTATGTGCTAAGTAAAGCAGGATAAATCCGGCAGGGTTCAGTTAGCAAAGGGCTCAGTGGATTAGGCTCAACGCTTGGTTCACAGGGGTTGGAAAGTGAACAAACACCTGACACTTTCTTTGGAAACTCAAAAAAGACAAAAAAAATAAAAGAAAAGAAACCGTCTCTCTGTTTCCTTCTCCACATCACACCTTCCCCTCTATAGACTAATTGTTTTTCCTGAAACCTCTCCTCATGCAGCTCCAGTTTGCATAGCTTCACCCCACACAGCTGCTTACTTTTTTTACTTTAAAAATGGTATGAGAGAAATACAACACAATCTAATATCCATAAAGGCAATGAAGCACATGGAAGACAGTCCTTCATCTACTCAGCCATGCAGGCAACTTCACTTTGTCTTTATTGGCCCTTCATGTCATGGTAGTATCAATAAAAATGAGGAAAACATGACTTCTAACCTTTCTTCTGTTTGGTTTGAACTCAGAGACTAGAATTTTCCAGTGGTGTGTGAACAATGTCAGCAAATACTGCAATAAAAAATATTAAACTAATAAGGAAGGGGAATGAAGCAGGCACTGTCTATCAGCACCTCTCTGTGAAAAAGCTTGATAAGGGACAGGCACAAAGAGGGTCTCTTGACATATGTCACCCACTCATTTTGAAATTTTTTAGTTAAACCATATTACATTTCTTGATGGGGGAGAAGGAAATATTATTATTTCAAAATCTGACGAAGGGCATAAAAACTTTTTCAAAACGTGCTTTTGGTGTGAATTTATGATAACTAAAACTTAGCCTGGGATGGCTGGGTGGTGGAGTTGGCCATACAAAAGAAAAGGTTTCTTGCTTTGTTGATAGAAGTAACTCCTTTCTGACCAATTATCTCCCTTCTGAAGTGACAAATCTGAACTGGGTAGGAAGAGAAAGAAGGTGATGGAGTGCTTATCTGTAGCTGAAGGGTCTGGTGATGCATGAGTCCATGGGCTTTGGCACACCTTTTTCATCTCCTGGACAGGACCTCTTTGTCACAAGGTTCATATTGCTCATCAGACCTGTAGAGGAAGTTGTCATTTGCTGTGAAACTTTTAACCCATTTTGAGCTTCCCAACATATTTTTCCATTTATTCCAATGAAAAAAAAAAAAAAGGGAAAAAAACCCCACACCACAATGCCTACTACATTATAAGAATCATTAAGTGTTTGAGAAGAAATAAGTAAACCCAAAGAAGCAGGATTTCAAAAGAACATACACTGCTTTTCCCTAGGAGCATACATGAAAAACAAGGATTTCTCCATCCAGACTTATTCTATTTTCTTCTGCTCTTTGAGGCAGTTCTTTGTGGACTTGGGAACACACATTCCCAGAGCTTCAAATACTCTTTCACTGATAAGGGTCTCCAGGCTCAAAGATCTGCTTACAGGGCTGCCACTAAAGATCTGGAAGATTAACCCAATGCTGAAGTTGAAGACTGCCTATTACAAATCCCTCTCAAAGAATATAGGAGATATTTGAGACAAAATTTTTGTTAGTGGGAAGAGAAGATCAACTTAAACGAACAAAGCCAGACAGTAATTCCACCTTTAATTCAACTACTACTTATAAATCTCCTCTGATTAAAGATAATTCCAGTATTTTAAAGATCAAAGTCTTGCTTGCTGCTTGATTGGTTTTTAAATTCTGATTTTATATTCTACTAAACTATACACCATGAAAAAAAAATCAGCATGTGTTACACTAAGGAATACTATTTCATTTAGCAGTAGGGAATGAGAATTGCCTTTAGATTTCTTCTGTTACAGTGATCTGTCTCATGACATCAATGCCAGGAGACAGAGTTTTCAATCAAGGACTTGCCACAATAATTTTCAAGGGAGGCATATTGTGAAGGGTATTTTGGAGTGCTTTGTATGAGGCAATTTAAAAACCTGCTTCCAAGATGCTTACCACCCTGAAAATGAGGACCTGTTGAGGTGTCACAATTTAAACATCTGAATGCTACAGCTATATTTGAAAATCTCACCTCTGTCTGTAGCATCTTGTCATTCTGAGATGGGCACTATTTTGAGGGGCTTTTTTGGAGCAGATATACTAATTCCAGAACTTTGAGACACCATTTTCCTTTCCCAGCTGTACAATGTGAATATTTTCAAGCTTTTCCCTTCTTCTTTATAGCAAAAGTTTTAGGAAGTTTATATAAATTAATAAAATCCTAGGCTCTATGAAGCCAATCTTGCTTTGAACATGCTTTATTGATCTTTCAGGTAAATCTACTGTGAATGTTATGAGCCAAACCTAGATCACCAACTTCAAACAGAATTGGCGGTACCTGTAGAGAGTTTTCCCTGGCAGACAAGCTTTCACTAAAGCCAGCAGAGCAGAGGTGAGGATATAAAACTTGCTTAATTAACATTTCAGATGTATTGCAGGTTGAGTGATTTAAGGTGGCTTAAACTATCCCTCTTGTACTGTGAAGGATGTCATTTTTATAGATATAGATCTCAGACATACACTAATAATTGGGTATGTTAAAACAGAGAGAGCAATTTAACTTACCTATGCTTCTTTTGTTTATATTTGCCTCATTAGGAGACTACAGCTTCTTTTCCCCAGTTTCCCAAAGTGAGAATAGTTGTAAAAGTTGTAGAAGGTTTTTATAATTTGCTAGGACTCTTTTTCATTATTGTGAGAGAGAAAGACTGACTTGTGTCTGCTATTTTGTGAAACACCTGACCTAAAGCCTTCATCCAAAACCCACTGAAAATATTCTAATGCTTCTTAGAAGAACAAACTGTAAAATCAAGTTCTTGAGTGATTCTTTCTTCTCCTTCTTTTTCCTTCCCCACCCCATGCCCCGTTTTGTTTTTAAATGTCAAAGAGGACTCAAAAGGATTGATTCAGAAACACTGTCCCACACTAAGGCTGGCAGATCTTGAAAAAGACTGTTGAAAGCTGATTGTTAGATGTACAGCTGAGACGTTTGCACTACTCTCTTCTTCCATTCAGTTACAGAGTATTAAGGAAAGCACTTTTGGTGTGTCAATCTGAAAAGTAAATCAATCTCATTATGTATTTCATGAACATCTATCGGTGACAAGGTCCACAGGACCTCAGCATTCTCTCTGTAAAATATATTACAGTAATCAAGTCCAAATGGGCTTCATGGAGGGCTTCCTTTTGCAATTCTGGGCTCAAAACTCCAGAAAATTGAAGGCTTAGTTAGAATGTGGACAGCTGACAGAGATTTGTGGTGTATCACAATATTACTAGGACTCATGGAGGTTCACCTGAATGCTCAGCAAATTTTCCAAATCCAATTAACCAAAGGGACCATTTCCTATGTAATAAAAATGATGAGTGTGATAACAACTCTTTCACAGCTTGAACTCTCACTTAAACTAAGGATGAGTGAGCCAGCTTGGCTATAAAGAAAAATAAATAGCCATGCTTGCCATTTACACCATACTCACTTCATCCCATGCTGGAAGCATAGTTGAGCAATTTCTATTATTGTTCAACAATTGCAATGCAGCAATTGGTACCTGAAAATAATTTATGGTCACAGGGACAGAGTGATATGTAATATCCATAGTGTCAATGAGAATTTAACAAGTCTGAAACAAATACAGATCTGAATATAATTTTATTAATGATCAGAGCTGTATCTGGTTAGACAAAGTCTAACTTATTTCCCTGTGGTGTGTATGTCTGTGTGTATGTACACATAAACACACTCAGTATTATACTGTACCAACAATGATTATAGAAGAGCGAGTTTCCATTACAGTAGGAGACAGTTGTGTTTTAAATTACTGCAATCTGAACTGTCAAAAAAGGAGGGAAGGGAAGGAATGGCAAAGAAGCACAAGGTTGTCTGCAAACTAAGGGTGGCCACATTATTTATCTAGTTTCATTCTGAGGTGAACAGGATGAACTGGAACGGACTGAATAAGCAGAAAGACCTGAGAAAAGCTAAAGAAGAATGAAGTTGTCATAAGCACCCAGTAAAGAAGAAAGAGGAGTAAAACGGACATTGCCTCCTACCTGTGTGAGAAGAGACAAGCTCCATCTATCCAGAGGGAAAAACAGAGACTAAAGTAAAGGGAAACTCTTTTATTATGTTCAGAAATAACACTGAGGCTTCTAAAGTGCATACATTATCTCCTTCCTTTTCCTCAAGAACAAGGTAAATAATATCCTTTATGATAAACCTACTGAGTTTCTCAGGGACTATTTCAGAGCAGGAGATCAACTGTAAAATAGGAAAAGATTGTCCTTGTACATCTCAGGAAATCCTTAAAAGAAAGGGTGGGGAGACCTAGAAGAAAAAGCTGCCTCTTTAGTGCAAGGCGATAAACAAGCAGCAATCCTGAAACAACGTGTCTTATCATATGAAAAAAATCCTGACAGCAAAACTGCAATTTCTATACCAATTCTGAGAGAGAAGTTAAATGACAGGAGATCCCTGTTTTTTTAAAGTCTGAAACTCTTGATTCTGAATGTTGCTAATTATGGCAAAGATACACAGAAACAAAATGATGTTCCTGCAGCAAATTTAACAGTGAACTGTCAGCTGTGTACTAGTAATGAGAAAGATGTGTTTTAACACTGAGAATATCTGCGTGTGATATGGGAAAGAGCGAAGATCCAGCATTTTTAGTGTTATTTCCTATGGTGGTTTTCCCCAGTGAAAATGCTGAGGAGACACTGAACAAGGGGCATCAGCTTGGATTCACCTGTATGTAAAAGCAGAGGAATTTACTTGGGGAGTGAGGGAGGTATAGCCTAGAATAAATCAGGAAAATGTTGCAGCTAAAAACTGGAATAGTTTATCCAACTGAGATTTCATAAGGATGTCAGTCCTCATTTGATTTACACAATATCTTCTTTTAGAGAACAGAGTTGATGTAATCAGATTTGAAATGGAAATATGACTGCTAATATTGGAATTTGGAGGATGACACTGGTGTTAACTTGAGCAAGGAAGTGTCTGTCACACAGAAATTAAAACACCTAAAAATTAAAAAAAAAAAAAAGCTAAACCGACCAAAAAAACCCCACTACAACAAAATAAAATCAACATTTAAAAAAACCCTAACAATCTGGAAAGAGGGAAACCAAATAAAACCAAAGGAAAGGTCCAGTTTCACAAGTAAGCACTGGTTTTGTTAGATATCATAAGCCACAAGGTGCTGTAAACAACATCCCCATTCCTGTAACAGTCATGATGTAAAAGACTAGGTTCAAAATGTTTCACTTGCAGAAATCACTAGCAGGATCAAGGCCCAGCCTCATAACCTTTAGAAAAATATCTAGTTCTATGGAGACACTGCAAATGTGACAAAAGAAAGCATCTCTTGATGCCACTTTTAAAAGTAAATGACACTATTACACTTCAAGATAGACACAAGGCTCCAAGTCAACATTATTTCAGAGATGAATTACTGAGATGAGTGCTACAAACCTGTCTTAGTCTAAACAGAAATTAAGGTGACAGGGTACTCGTGGGACTAAGGCAAGTTAAAAGGAACTGTGTTGCAACACTGAAGTTAAAGCTGACTCTTTTAATTTCACATTCTTTGCGTTACAAAGCAGAAGGGAAAAAAAAATACAACACCAAAAACCCTGCAGCCCATTTTTAGATTGTATAGTTCACATTGAACTGAGTATCTTTAAACAGGTGCGTACGTGAAAAGCCCTCTCCAAACCAGACTAGTGCGAAACATGATATACTCGAAAAGGAGATTCAATCATTAGCCCATGCTCTAAGCAACATGTCAACATCTCATGAGAAAAAGATGTAAAGCCCTAAATTCACATATTCAGGAGAGAACCTTTTGAAAAGCAACCATTTGAAACTGCCAACAAACAAGACAAAATGAGATTTGATAGAGGTGACAGAGCCTACAGCATCAGATTAGTTCTTTCTTTGTCACAGCGAGTAAGAGACGTGGTGTTTGGTCTGACAGACTCACTCGTGACCTTTATTCTGCCAAGCCAAATGAGAGGGAGGACGTTGAATGCAATTTTGCATCCTGGAACTGTTGCTCAGGAGGCTTGTAAACAGTGATTTGAATAGAAAATGAAATATCTGAGCGCTGAGACTTCATACAGAGCTGTCACTTCTCCACTTCACCATTTGCCATGTGCTATGTTTAGACAGGGGTTCAGTCGTCAGATCGCAGAGGAACGTTCACAAAACAAAAAGCCCACCGTGTCCAGACATGTCTTCAGTACAACATTGCAGCTGGGTAACATCACGCACTGTAATCCT